>NC_056728.1:1799298794-1799301294 GCF_019279795.1 Protopterus annectens
CGGCATTGTCGCACTTGACAAGAGTGTCTATGTTCTTAGTATGCTTGAATTATTAGAGGATGAGGACACCCATACCTCTATATCATATGCTACAGTTAAAGGAATTATAGACAAAGTACAGTTTTTGGTTTTTGATCTTTTAATAACTGGTTATATATCTGAACCTTTGTTTGAGTGCTTTAAGGTAGACGATCCCGTTATTCCTATACTTTATGGCCTCCCCAAGGTACATAAAAATTTGCTCAAGCCTCTCATGAGACCTACTGTATCCAGTAGAGGCTGGCTAACTGAACCATTGTCCTTATTTGTAGAAAATAATCTCCATGCTGTATTAGATAAATGTGAGACTGTATTAACAGACAACCAACAAAGCAGCAGGTGCCCGTGGAACCCTTGCACGGCAAAAACAGATAAGCACAATGTTTATATAAAGCATTGCTATAGTCGCTTTTTAATGAACCTGGCATAACCCCTCTTAATAAGACTGTATTAACAGACCCAAGAGAGTTTCTCTTTCAGCTTAGTAACCATCTGGACATTATTTCAGGACCGTGTTATTTTGTGACATTGGACATTGCCTCTCTGTTTACAGTCATGCCTAACGATTGGGGGATTGACAATGTCAGGCAGATATTACATTTCCATAACATTTCTGCTGACAAAATTAGACTTCTTTGTACTCTTTTGGAGATTATCCTAAAGAACAATGTTTTTGTGTTCAAGGACTCCTATTACATGCAAAAGGTTGGCGTGCCTATGGGCACTGCTTGTGCCAATAGCTACGCCAATCTATTATTGGCTAATTGGGAAACACAATATATTCTCTCTAATGATAGATATGGTACCTCCATTGGTTGGTATACACGATTTGTGGATGATATTTTTCTGCTTTGGCAAGACACTGAACAATCTCTACTATAATTCCTACAATACATGAATGAGGTCAATGAGTTCCTTAAATTTACCTATAAGTATTCCCCTACTTTGATTGAATTCTTAGATGTTGAAATCAGTAGAGGTGCTCTATATTCTGTGTCTACTAGTGTGTTTAGAAAGAATGTTAGAAGGAATAATATATTACATAACAACAGTATGCATCCTAATTACACTAAACTTAATGTGCTTCGTGGACAAATTTTTCGTATGATGCGGTTACATAGTGATGATGCTAAATTGACACTGGCCTTGGCTTCATTGAAGGAGGAATTTATATGTAGAGCCTATAAAAGTGAGGTCATTGATGCCCAGATATCTGGATGCTTGGAAGGAGAGGATGGGCAGGTGTAGACCCTACTTTAATTGTACCTTGAATCGACCTTCTACAGAAAGGTTATATGATGTTAACAATCAGGGTTGCACTAATAATAGTGTTAACACAAAGGTTAGAATGTCTTTGACTTTTGCAAGCAACATTGGCATGGTATGTGATGTCATTAGAATGAACTGGGACATTTTATTAACTGTACTAGAATTAAAAGGTGTGTTAGGGAATAAACCAGACTTTACTTTTAGAAATAACAAATCCCTTAAATCTCAGTTATGTTATAGATCATTGAACCCTAGGACCCAAGCTCTGTCTGAGAGAAAGGGTACATATGCCTGCAGAAGGTGTATGGCATGTGTGTGTATACATGTTGGGGGTCATTTTTTACATCCACAACTTGGGTTCAAGATCGACACCAGTTTTTATGCAGATTGTCATACCAAGAACTTGGTATACTTTTGCTTCTGTACAGTATGCTTTTCATAGGCAAGACTAATAGAGCCTTCAAAGACAGGATCTTGGAAAATCGTAGAGATATTTGAAATACCAAAAAGACTAATGCTTTGGCAATGCATGTAGCTAATGAAGGCCCAAACATAAGTTTAAGTTCTTTGCTTTAGAACTCTTGCATGTTAGTATTAGAGGTGGTGACCTCATAAACAAGACAGAAGCATTAGAACAAAAATGGATCTTACAGCTTCAAGCTGACAAGCCCCCAGGATTAAATAGTAGGGTCTGTCTTAAACCTTTCCTCAAAGCTAGAGCTCTGAAACATCGTTAAGTTCTTTTTAGTCATGATATTTAATTACTTTTCATGTATTCTCTATATACTTCTCATTTTTTATATATGTAGGTTTTTATATACATATAAATATATATATTTTTTATAGGTTTTATATAGCATCACTATGGCGTATGAATATTTTTTAAGTTGATTTTTATATGTTATTCTACAGATATTTTTTTAGGTGAGCATTGGCTTAGTGCATCTTAGATCCATGTATTTTTACAAACCTAACATAGTTAATTACAACCTTATTCTAATTGGCTTTTGTGTATTTAAATACTTTGCTTGTTGCTGCATACTTTATGTTGGTCAGAAGAAGTGGAGTAAGATCCGTGAAAGCACTTACCTTATCATTTTTCATTAAAGGATTGCTGTGTTTGGAACCTACGCATTTATTTACTTATATATATATATATATATATATATATATATATATATATATATATATA
>NC_056728.1:1799306294-1799323794 GCF_019279795.1 Protopterus annectens
TACAACACTCAAAGCTTTGGTTACACTAGATCTGGATTTTTACTGCCATTTTCTATAACTGCTTTTTTGGCAGCTAATAGCATTAAATGTAGTAAGGACCTAGTCAAGGACTTAGTATGTTTAAGTAAATAAGACTGTGTCTCTCAGCTGAAAAAAAACATTTTTTGTTTGCAGCTATTTGCTCCCACAAAATTTCAGACAGAATAGTCTGTAGGGAATTTTTTACATCTGCCAACTCGCTGCACTCCCAAAAAACATGTTCCCATTTGCCTCTTTCTTTCCCATCACAGTTCCAGCATTTACTATTTACCAGAAGAGTGATTCTATAAAGTCTGCTTGGTGTATAAAAGTACCTATGCAATCACTTACAAGCAAAAATCAAAAGCTTTCTGGACTTTGTTACGTACTTGGGAACAACACAGATGTCCTCCCATTGTTTCTTTATAAATTCCCTTTTCAGTTTCTCTTTGCAATCTTTTCTAACCTCGTCTAATGATTTTTAGTTATTATGCAGTGTATTTTATAGTAATGTCTTTCAGCTTTTCCCGGTTAGGGGTCAGCACAGCGGAACGCCGGTCCACTTATGATTGGCACTAGATTATTACGGTGCCGAGGTGCCAGCCCGACACCCAACCTTCAACAAAGGCACACCCATTCACGCACGCACCTACCTGCATGTCTTTAAATGTCACTCAGCTGTGGGGAGGACATCCAGACTCCACACAGAAGGCGCACCAGCCAAGAATCGAACTGGAGAACTTCTTGCTGTGAGGCGACAACGCTAACCGCTGCACCACCGCGGCCTCATGCCCCATTTTTAACAGTAGCTTCTGTTAAAAACTCTGTCAGAGCTGGTCTTCCACTTAGGACTCCTTAGAAGGCAGGCTGAAGCCTGCAGTTCAAATTCTGCTTGGCCTCATCCCACTCTATTACCGCTCCCTCTTTAGTTATTTTTGCCTAATAACTTGGTTCCTTTGTCAATTTTCTCCAGTAAATTCCAGCCCCTTCTTGCCTATTTTCTATACCGCTACTTGCAGTCAATCTCTGTTGGCAATCTCCTTTCTCCATTCCTGTGTTGGCTTACATTTTAGAATACTTTCTGCAACTTTATGAATACTTATAATAATATTCTATATAATTGCTGTTATTCTTCTTAAGGTTCTGCATCCAAAATCCTGTTCTCTCCTTATATCTCAAACCCCATCCCCCATTTCATTATCAACCCTTGCCTCTTTGATTTAAAACCTTCTGCTTGCATTATGTATACCAGCCTTCATTGTATAGCTCTAAAGTATCCACTCAAATCAGTTAATCCTAAACCACATTGTTTTATGGGGAGTACCAACTTATCACACCTCTTCCCTTCAAAAGTAAATTCTAGCCAATCTTAATTATTGCCCACAACTTCTCTTCTTGTAGATAAATATATGCATGACCTGGACAGAAAATTAAACAGATTAAAACATTTTCACTGCTTCTATTTTACTATCCATATCTATAATCAAGAGGGTGCAGATGTATAAGTAAATTTACCACTGCAAAAGATGATCAAATGATCACTGATGCAATAGCCTTATCTATATGGGTTATAAAAGTCGTGCAGCTTCCAAAGCTTCATGGCACTTTACATACACTCAAACTGTTAAACAGCTACAGTAGGTGCTCAAGTTTGAGCACCAAGCCCTTCAGAGCTTTCATACCAACTGAGAGACAGAGGCTGAGCCCTGAGAGGGCATAGTTATGATAAAAATATATACATATACACACCTTGGCATAATCAACAAACAAAGGGAGATGGAGGAAGGGAGTGACAGCAATCATTCAAACATTTACTGTTATGGTAAGTTTACTTTCGTGACTGTACTATGTGCATCATACTGATCACTGCTTGGGGACTTCCAAGATGGCTGCACATAGGTTCATAGGTTGGTACTAGGCTATCGGCCCTAGGGCCTATACAAGCCCAGCCATAACAATTTCCTGGCTATTTCTTCCAACAGTATTTACTTCCCTGGACCCCTGTCTAGTAGGGTGACTGACGTGATACCTGGGGTGAATTTCCTATCTCCCATCCAATCATCAAGGTTCCTTCTGAAGAGGGCCAAAGAGGTGCTCTGCTTGACATGTATGGGCAGTCTATTCTAGAGTCTGGGGAGTCTATGGGTTAAGGAACCTATCCCTCCAGCATGTTTTGTTCATTGTGATGACAAGGTTTAGATCCCTGGAGCATGTGTCTCTGAGGGATTGGGAATTCTTTAAGTGTAGCATGTCCAACAGCTCTGGGTTTGACATGGCATTGTATGTTAAGCAGAGATCACCTCTGAGTAGACAATATGCAGCAGAGTATAGGTGGAGGTTCTTAGACAGTCAGCAAAAGGCATCTGCTTTAAGCCTATGATTCTTTTAGTGAGGTATTTCTGCGGCCTTTCCCAGTTGTTGCAGATGTCTTGAGAGGTACATACCAAATGGAGCATTGTATTCTACAATGGGCCTAAAGAGGGATGAGTACAGTGGGACAATGACCTCCTTTTTTCTGGATGAAAAGCCCTTAGTGATGAGGTGTGCCACATAGAAGGATTTCCTGACTGTTGTGGCGATGTGGTTATCGAAGGTGAGACCACTGTCCACCTGTGTCCCTAAGTCTCTTATCACACTTTCAGTGTTTAGTGTACTGCCACCTATATGGTAATTCATGGGTACATGTTTTTTCCCAAAGGGGATAACTATACATTTCTTGGCATTGAGCTTGAGCCCATGGCTCTGGCACCAAGCATCTGTTTCTGTAAGGCCCTTTTGTAGAATATCCACATAATTTGTGGATTCAATAATGGCTCCCAGTTTGCAGTCATCTGCGAACTTTGTTAGCCAGAGTCCCTTAGTGTTGGCCTGTACTTCAGAGAAGTAGATGCCAAACAAGAGCAGTCCCATGACTGAACCCTGAGGTACTCCACTTGTCACTTGTCTAGAGCTGGATTTGAAGTCGGCTACATTTACAGCGTGGGTCCTGTCAGTAAGCCAGTTGGCAACCCATCAAGTGACATAGGGATTAATGCCCAGCTTAGTAAGTTTATCTATGGTTCCAGAGAGGGGGATGGTGTTGAAGGCCTTGGCAAGGTCCAGATAGGCTGTGTGGACCATCTTACCCTTGTCCACGGCTCTGGAGACTGATTCGAAGAAGTCAATCAGGTTCAGGAGACAAGATCGGCCCTTCACGAATCCAAACTGCGTGGGGTCCAGTGTTTGAAGTTGCCAATATCTTTGTTTATAAGTTCCATGATAATATGTTCCATGGCCTTGCAGATCAGGCTTGTCAGACTGATGGGGCGGTAGTTTGCGGGATCCAAGGTGGATCCCCCCTTGTGAAGTGGGATAACTGTAGCTGTGCGCCACTCAGTGGGCATTAAGCCTGAGGTGAGGCTATGATTAAACATAACACTTAGGTGAGGTGCCAGTTCATTTTGTAGTTCATGTAGTACACAGCCTGGGATGTCGTCTGGTCCCATGGATGCCATATTCATAGCTTTGGAGAGTGTGTTTTTTACCTGTGTGGCCATTATTACCAGAATTTGGCACTCTCTCGGTATTGAGATGGGCCCTTTAGGGGGTGACAGGGGGGTGAAGTTTGCATTGAATCGATCTGCCAGGATACTGGCAATATCCTTGGGATCAGTACATTTAATGCCATTCTGTTGTAGCTCAGAGCAGATCTGAGCATTGCCATTTAGATTCTTGACATAGCTATAAAATGCCTTGTGGTTGTCTTTGGAATCTTTGGCAATTTTATTTTCGTAACTAGCTTTGGAGGATTTTATGAGGGATCTCAGCTTCTTACTGAGGCTGGTAAGGGAGTTTTTTGCATCCTGGGATTTTCCTCTTTTCGTCAACAGTTTCTTCCTTTTGTTGTAAAGTTTGTTTATGGCAAGGACCACCAGATTGGCTTCCTTTTTTTGGAGGACAGCGGCTTGGTACTATTGGGGATGGCACGATTCATGCATGAGTGGATGCGCTCATACAGTGCCTTAGTGTAGGATTCAGCAGTCGAAGTTTCAGTTCCCGTCTGCATGGGTGTCATGACGTTTGTCACTTCTGACTTGAGTAGCATGAAGTTTGCTTTGGAGAAGTTTTTTTACAGAGGTTTCCTTACTGGGGTGGGGTGGGGGTGGGATGTGGATGCCAACGGTGATTATCTTATGATCAGACCTAATCAACGAGAGGGTGACCATAGGTGTGGAGCATTGATTTCCCATGTTGGTAATGACCAGGTCTAGGATATTGGAGCCCCTGGTGGGACTAAGGATTAGTTGATCCAGGGTGTTGGAATTTAAGAATTCCAAGAACCGTTGGGCAAAGGTGTTGGTACACTAGTAGTTTTCCCAGTTAATGGCAGGGTAGTTGAAATCACCCAGTATTAGGGTGTTTGGTTGTATCTTAATATTTTCCATTATGTTTAGAAAGGTGTAGTGAGAATCTTGGGGCATGGTGGGGGAGCTGTAGCAAGCTACAATCTGGATTGCAGTCTTACCTAGTGTTAGTTGCACCTGGAGAATTTCAGATGCATTGTGTTGGGCAACTAGCCTGGTGTTGTGAATATCCTTGGTGAATATGGACACTCCTCCACCTTTAGTGTTTCGGTCCTGGTTTTTTGGCCGAAATGTGTCATAAGAGTTGTAGCCTGGTATTGCAGGGGTGCTCTCTGGAGCCTTGAACCAGGTCTCAGTTACTGCACAGATATCGTGATCTCCATTTTTAGGAGTGCCTCGAGAGAGTGCCTTTTGAGGTTTAGACTTCTAGCATTGAGTACCATTACCTTCAGATTTTGCATGCTTGTCCCTGCTACGGTGGTGGTGGTTTTGTCCTTTGAACTTTGCCTAAAAAAGGCACTATAGGGGTGGCAAGAGCCTTACCCAGTAACCTGAATCCCAGGGGTGACAAGTGCAGACCATCTCTGGCAAAGCATTGTGGTCTGTCGATCATGTCATCCCAGGCAGACAGATACTGGATCCCCTTTAAATGACACCAGAAGCTTAGCCAACTCTTGAAGTCAATAATTTTGTCCTTATACTGTGGTATCATTCTGGATGAAGGCAGGATGCTACTCAGGGTTAGGGTCATGCCTGCCTGGGTCACATGATCCGACAACTCTTCCATGTCTCTTTTCATGTAGTCCAGGGTCGTACATCTCAAGTCATTCAATCCAACATGGACAATGACAGAGTAATATTTGTACTTGTTGTGGAGTGACTTGAGTGCATGCGTTACGTGGTGGATCCTGGCACCTGACAGGCAGCTGGCTGTAATTTTCTCCTTGTTCAGCCTGGCCAACAGCTTAATTTCAGCTCTCCCAGTGTGAATAAAAAACTTAGAGATAAGGGCCAGTAACTCTGCCAGTTTCACTGGCTAATAAGTACACCAGATGTCAGCAAAGAATAAATTTAGAGAGCCTGAAAGAAAATCAACTAGAAAAGGTAAAGAGAAAACACTGACTGGGAAGAGTCCTGCAGCTGTTCATCACAAAGCAGTTCAAGCTCCAGCTTTGGTGCAAGACTCGGTAATCCAAAGGAAAAATAAATTAAATGTGCTGTGAGCTGATTAAAATAAACAAAATATTTAAGGGGTATATCAACTCAAATAACAAAAGGTTGGAAAAAATGGAAAAAGCTTTAAACTGCTATTCAGATGAACTGATAAAACTTCAAAAATCAGAGGTCAAAATGAAGAAAAGCCTACCTGAGTATGAGACTGCTGAAGAAGAGCTGTTTCAAAATTATGTACAGTTAAGAGGACAGAGAATCCAGAGAAAAAACTTAAGATTTTCTGCTGTACCAGAGAAACTGGAAGGAACAGACTATATTAACTTTATGAAACACAAATAAACAGATACCCAACTAGATTGGTATTCCACAGCAGGACATGTTAATAGAAAGGGAACATTGTGTGCATGCTCCAAACCTGGCCATGGAAAGCAGCCAAGACCTGTAATAGTAAAGATGCAATCATCCAGCAGAAAGAGTTGATCGTGGCAAAACTGTGGCAGAAGGGCAAAGAGACAATAGTGTGTTTGTAGAAAATGATTACTCAATTTACACAAGGCAGAAGAGAATCAAATTTAGCCCAGTAATCAGGGAATGTCGAGAGACAGGTGCGACATTTAAGCTGCTGTATTCAGCAGTCTTTGGAATACTTTTTTCCTGGAGGACGAAAGTAATTTTTAATGCAGAACAGGCTAAGGCGTTAATACAAAAGTTTGTCCATCAAAAAGTGAATCATCAAACAGAAAGGGACTCTGCTTCTCATTTGTCTAATAATAAAGCTCATAGACAGACTTTGCCCCGACACCTTGTCCACTGTTTCAAATGAAAACATTTGAGAGAATGAAAAAAGAACAATAATTGACTAGAAGTTTTCCAAGATGGCTGCACATTGAGTAACAGCTTGTTTCTAGCTCTCCCAGTGTAAAAACAGAAATTCAGCAGAGGCCAGTAGACTTGTGTTTATAGGTAAATTTCAGTAACTGGCTAGTAAGTGCACTGCCTGGATGCCAGGAATAAAGAAATACAGAAAACCTGAAAAAAATCAGTTACAAAAAGTGAGGAAGAAACACTGACTGGGGAAAGTTCTGCAGCTGTTAAGCAAAAAGCAATGCAACCTTCAGACATGACTTCCAGTAATCTACAGGAAGATATAAGACAACTGCATAGAGACCTAGTTAAAATAAGCAAAACACTAATGGAGTATATCAACATAAACAACAAAAGGCAGGAAAAAATGGAAGAAGCTTTAAACAGATATTCAGATGAGATGATAAAGCTGCAAAAATCACAGGTTGAAATAAAAGAAGGCTGGATGAATAGAAATAGATGTTTAAAAAAATAGAATTAGAGAACAGAGCACGTAGGGAAAACCTGAGATTTTCAGCTACACCAGAGAAGCTGGAAGGAACAGACTGCATTAATTTTATGAAAGCACAAATAAGCAACTGGACTTGTATTCCACAGCAGGAGTTGTTAGTTGAAAGGGCACATCATATGTATGCTCCAAACCTAGCTATAAGAAAGAAACCTAGATCTTTAATAGTAGTGATGCAAGCCTACCAGCAGAAGGAGTTGATTCTGAGAAAACTATAGCAGAAGCACAAAATACTAAAAGTGGGAGACAGCAGAGTGTTTGTGGAGAATGATTACTAATTGGACACCAGAGTAAATTCATTCCACTATTCACAGTATATCGATACGCAGGTGTGCGATTCAAACGACTGCATCCAGCTGTCTTTAATGTATTCTTTCCTGGAGGGACAAAATCATTTTTTGTTGAAGTGCATGCTAAGGAGGAAATACAAAAGTCTGTCCAACAAAAAGTGAGCTGTGAAACAGAAGGAGCCTCTTGGACTTCTGGTAATAAAGATCACAGAGAGACTGTACCAGTGAAACCTTATCGAGTTTTTCAATGGAAAATGTTGAAAGAAAGGAAGGGAGCACGAGTGTTGACTAAAAGAATCAAGAGTACATTGGAAATGAAGCAGAGACCGGATTTTTGCGATGGGAGAAGAACAGTAATAAAACCAGTAACTTACTGTGGGATTACAATGCAATAATTATATTTGTGAAATATGACAGAACAAGAAAATCTGGAAATATTGGAGTTTTTCAAAATTTGTTGTTTTTCAAAATTTGTTGGACTTGTGGGGGACTCCAGTATAAGCCCTACTTCACGTCATTAATGTTTGGATAAATGCTTTGGAGTGGGGAAGAGAGGGGAGAAAGCTGACTGTAAGTAAACATTCTTTTCTTAATAATGGTACTGTATTTGTAGTGTATGGTTTTCTTTGCATGCTATTTTAAGTGTAATGGAGATTGTAAACAGATACTGTTTTTTTTTTCTTTTTCTCCCCTCTTCTCTCTTTCTTCTTGTACAATTTTGAGAAAATATAGGCAATGCAGTGTTAAAAAAAGAGCCAGGTTAAAAAGGCATGACAACATTAAAGTGTTTTTCTCATTCTTGCATGGGAAAATGACTGGATTACGGACCTTAGCTTGATTAGTTTTAAGAGACAGCAAGTGAATGAAAACCAAATGGAGATATACTCAGTAGCAATTCTGCAGCTCATCTTCATGTCTCCATGGAAACAATCTGATAAAGAGAGACTGGAGACAGTCTGGTGGAAGGGGATTGGCTGAGGGAAAAAGAAAAGAGAAATTGGCTAGGACATAATGTTCTCTCAAAGCAATCAGGGTTTTTCCCAGCTTGAACAGCTTTAAAGATAAGACAGAACCAATAAGACTTGAAGTAAAGTTTATTTAGCTTTTTAAATGCAATGGGGATACTAATATAAACAGGTCCTTTTTTTCTTTTTCTCCCTTCTTCTCTCTTTCTTTTTGTTTAGTTTTAAGAAATGTAGGCACTGTGATGTAAAAATAAAATGGGGAGAGGGGGAAAGGGAGGAGAAAGGGGAGATAAGGTTTGGTTAAGAGAGTATGACAAAAGAAAAATCAGTGTGCTTTTTCCCATGCTTGAACGGGGAAATGACTGGGTTAAGACCTTAGGTGTTATCCAGAAACAAGTTAATTACAAAGCATGAAAATGAAAAAGAATATTGAATATTATAAGGCTTTTTTTCTAGTAAACAAGGTATCCTTTGCAGTTTTGTGTCTTGTTTGCAAGTCAGTAGAAGATCATTTAATAAAGAGAAATGACTTGGAGAAAGTGTTTACTGAAAGCATTCAAGTGTTTTCTCAGCTGGGAGAGCTATAAAGATAGACAAAATCAAATAGCACAGGCAGTACCAGGCGTCTTAGCATGACTAACATTTCCTTTTGGTTAACTCTAGCCTGTCTGTGTGGCTATCAACTTAGAACTTTTGTTCTTATTATGAAGCAAAAACGTCAATATTTGAAGATGTACATAGTTTTGTGTGCTATTATTAAGTTGATAAGTTTTGGGGGATTTGGAGGGGTTGTATGTTCTGTTTGAGGGCTTTCAAAAAAGAAAAAGTTATATAAGATGTGGCAAAGGGTCAAACAGATATGATAAGAAACAACTGTAAAAAAGACCAACCTGCCGAACAGTATATGCATGTAACATAAATGTTGGAACTAGACATTTAACAAAAAAGCAGTTCTACATAAAGGTGGTAATAATTATATAAGAAATGATGTTTTCTGTAATGTTTTTCAATATGAATGGTCCTGCAGATAAATATAAAAGAGAAAGAGAAGTGAACTATATTAAAAAAATACAGAGTGCAAATAGCTATGCTACAGGAGACACTTGGAAAGAACTGAAGATGTGAATTTGATAAAGAAAGGCTTTCAGGATGGTTATTCAGTGGAATATATGGGACAACGGAAAAGAGGAGTACTTATATTACTTATATTAAATGTAAGAAGAGCTCCAATAGTGATAAAAGAGTGGGGAAAAGATGATAATGGAAGATATATAATACTAAGAAGCTACTGGCAAGGGAGGAGGATTACACTGGCATGGATTTACATTCCACCTAAAACTGATATAATGGAGCTTAAGAAAATTCTGGGAGAAATAATTAGCTTTCAGCATAGAATATTACTTACAGTTGGAGACTGGGATTCGGTTTGCAACAGTGAAGATGTTCATAAGCGCTTACTCTTGTTTAATAAAGTGGTGTGAAACTGCAAGTGAACCGTTTCCTACCTTGACTACTACATCTCAGAAGCGCTTACTCTTATTTAATAAAGTGGTGTGAAACTGCAAGTGAACCGTTTCCTACCTTGACTACTACACCTCAGTTACAACTTTTGGTTTAAGCTCTTACTCTTGTTTAATAAAGTGGTGTGAAACTGCAAGTGAACCGTTTCCTACCTTGACTACTACATCTCAGTTACAACTTTTGGTTTTATAAAGGGCACTACTGTGAAGCTGCAAGTGATTTATTTCCTGACGTGGATTATTCCATTTTTATCTTCAGCTGTAGTCTAACCATTGGTCTTTTCATTTTTTTCGCTAACAGCGAAGATGTGTCTGGGGGCCTAGAAGGGAAAATATAACAAAGGAGGGTAGATTTTTGAAGAAATTTATGAAAATGTTTGGCAGGAAAGCTGTGCATTCAGTACTAGGATTTAGGAGTGACTTTACATATTATTCTTCAAAATACAAAATTGGGCTAGGCTATAAAGAGTTTATATCTCCCAAGAACATGTACAGTTAACGGAAAGTCTTAAAATGCACCCAATAACTATTTCAGATTGTGTACCAATAATAACTAAAATAAAAACGCAGAGTAATGAAATAAAAATGAGACACTGGCACTTTCCCATCTATCGGTTGAAAACAGAAGAATTTAAGGAATGGGTTTTGGAATTAATTCAGGAGCTACTAGAGAAGATAAAAATTTCTTCAGAAAATATAACTAGACAGCCACATAAAATTAAAGGGGAGTTGAAAACTAGGGTGGAAATAAAAGAAAGGGAGATATGGTTAAGAAGTAACAAGAATTATTTAGAGGGACTGACAAACCAGGAAAGTAATATTAAACAAAAAATATTAAAATTGGAAGTTTTTTTCCCATAAGGGAACTTATCTGCCCAGCAATAATACAGCACAAGCTGACAATCAATCCTCTAAAGCCTATAGAGAAGTACTTTCTTCAACAGCACGAAAGCTCTGAAGATCTTGGTGCTCAAACCTGTAATTTTAGGAAGCTCAGCTCGAGCTGCCTAATGGTTTCAGTGCATGTAAGGTGTCCTGAAGCTTTGAAAGTTGGCTGGCTGTTATAGTTGTTATAGCCTTGGCAGGAAATAATCCATCCAGCAGTGATCTATATGATGAATACCTTCCAGTTTCTAGTTTTTTTTGGTTTTTTTTTAGTACTTTAAGTATTTCTAGATCTTCTCCAAAAAACATACTGGAACAGGATACTGGATGGAAATAATTTTAATAAAAAACACAGGTATTAAGCGCTTTCATCTCCACAAAAGTGAGACTTCTTCAGAATATTTCTAGATCTTCTTTGATCCTAGACACATTAAAGGTTTGCCAGTGCTAGAATCTGGGCAATTTAGATAAATAACTAAAGAACCTAAACTCCAAAGTGGTTCAGAAAATCCACTTGTCCATTATGCTCAAAATTTTAAGACACCTTATTAGGCAATATGGTAGAAAGATGGGTGATCTCCAAGACCTATGCACGACTGCAAAATAATATAAGAAGTCTGCTTTAGATGTTTAATCAGATTTCAGTGGAAGCTCTACAGTGTAACAATTTTCTTGGCATCAGGGGAAGCAAAACTCTGATGCCTCTAAACATCAAAAATGACATCCTTCAAAACAAGTTCAGTGGGAAGAATGACTCTACATGTCTCGTAAATCTTGTTAGGAAACTAATAAAGTCCTTTCTGAGGAAAATACTGGAATGTTGCAAGCCAGTCATCGTGGAGTCCACCAATCTAAGAATCTTTCACTAGAGCGGTCACTTGATAGAAAGTTGTCAGTTAGAAATTCTCATCACCCTTGTCCATCTAACAGACAAGGACATCCAGCCCCTTAATGTCCCTTACAAGTCTGTGAAGAGGAGAGGAGAGAAATTCTTCCCTCATTTTAGCTCTACCAAAGTGTGGCCTGGGCTTTCTGTAGCAGACAGTGTAAGTGTTAGAGGTGAGCACAAGGCATGAGGAAATAGGACTCCATCAAAAGGATGAGAAGCATCCCTTAGGTGGTGTTCTATGTTGAGGGAAATGTACCACGCTTTGTGCTGGCATCAGCCCACATTCCCCAAGGGTACTCATCTGTAACTAAGAGGACAGCTCCTTCCAGATGCCAAACAGATGATATATATCTAACACTGGGCTGAATCAATGGGTACAGTTGATGTACAGGAGAGTTCTACAGGTCCACGTGCAACAGGCAGGGTGACACATAACCTAGAAGGTAATTGGGGAAAAGATTTTGTGGTTAAAAGTGCAAGCACTAAGCAAGTATCACAGGACTAGTATCAGCAGGGATCACAAACTCATAGCCTTCTGCTTCAAGCTACCCTCGAACCAACATGATGCAAGATGAGGGAAGTTACTAGCCTACATTCCTAGATTGTGGCCCCCAGACTGTACACTGGTCCTCATGCACAGTCATTTGAGTTTGAGATCTCTGTACTGGAGAGATCACTCCAAATATAGAGGCTGGGTGATGGTATGTTGTGAATGCTCAAATATGGAAAAAGTAACAAGAATATACCAGAATGCAACCCTGAATGACAGATCACCCTATAGGTGGAAACAGCAGAAAAAGGATGTGGCCTATGTATGGTGTCTTGATTCCCCTACCTTCTCTATTGGCTCAAGACCATGTAAGAAACTCTTCATCAGATGTCTGCAAAGAACACACTCAAACATCACCATCTTTTTTTCTGTATTTCTTCCCTGCATACCTTCTTGACAATCAAGTCTATCCCTCCTTGTTGTCAAGTGAAGTCATTAGCTCACTGCTGCAAAAGTCCTACTGTTTTCTCATTTCCTCAGGTGAGAGTCAAGAGAGTAGAAGCTGTCATCCAAATGGTAGAAGAACAGCTTTCAGTATTAAGCCCCATCATCCCACTGTATAAGCCCATAACATGCAAGGAGGTAATTGTGAAAAGGGCTAACATAATGTCCATTCACTCCTCCACATGATGGAATCAAAAGCTCTGCCCACCTTACAGACAACACCCTTTCTCCTAAGATCCTTAGTCTCCACCAGGGATTCAATCACTGCTAGCATGCATAGATGCATGTACACCCCCTCTCCCCCTAAAGAGAGGACAGCAGGCTAAGTCATAGCAGTCTCTCCTTCCTCACACCAGCACCAACAGGTAAATAAGCTGCAATTCAAAGCTGAGTCACCTGGTTATAGTTAGGTCTTTACCTCCCTGGCAGACATCTTTCTGAAACAGTTGAGGTAGAACTTTGTTTCTTTTAATTTCTTGGGGATAGCTGGGTTGAAGTATTGCACTTCTTGTCAACATTTCAAAGTGTTCCTTTCTCAGGGGCATGAAGTATTGTTTAAATATGTGACTCGTGCTCTGTCAACTGCAAAAAGACAGAAGGCTTCAGCATGTTAGGCATCTGATGTAAGAACTTTCAGAAAATAAACAATAAGATCAAGATCCAAACTATGATAGCAGCAAAAAAGAACCGAATAGTGCAATGGCTAAATTTTCCCTCCTAGTCCAATGAATAAAAGCACTGCATGCATAAAAAGAGACACGCACACCTCCAAATGTGGGAGCAAGAGAAAATTTACAAATGTGGCAAGTTAGGGGTACTAGAAAATAAAATTCTTAAAAGGTATCTACTGCACAAGGCCTCTGCAGTTAAATTTGACAGGTATGTAGCCTATGTTAAAAGGTAAGAAGTAAAAGCAGAATCAGATATTCATGTCACTGATATGGAAGCATGTCTGCCCACCCACTCAGTGTAAATATATAACCATTTATCAAGCAGAAGAACTTCATAAAGAAAAGAATCGCACTCTGCATGGAAGTAACTGACTAGAAAGACAAATGCTAAAACTCTAAGTCAGGAAGCCCATCTTCCCCCTCGTGACCAAGATTCCTCTCCATTTATTCTGGAGTCCTGGTGAGGTTTATAATATATTTTCTTAAATAGTTGGCTGCAGTAGCCAAAATCTCTTGGAGTAAAGATTCCTGTATGGGAATCAGAAATCAAGCTTACTTAAGAGCAATAAAATACTTTCTTTTTTTTAACATTCTCATACAGATCCACTGCTGAATGAAGTCTGCATTGACAGGATCCAAAAGCACTGTAACATGACAGTGTTTCAGCAATGATTGCCAGACTCAGCTTTGTCATGATTTAACTGTGTTTTATTATTGTTTATTTCTTTATTAACAGGGCTGACATGCTGGTCTAGGGACTCTTCTAAACCAAAACTTAGCACACTGATTTTGCATATAACTGACTTCAGTAAGTATTTTACAGTAGTTCATTATATACCTCAATACATAGGAATAAGAACAAATACTTCACAATACATTTTTTCAAAGTTGGCATCGTTCAATTTTTTTTGCTCACACTACATTCTGACTATCAGACATTGTAGTGCATCTGTTCTCCATCACACTAATAGGGGCTATCACTGACATAGTCATCATGGGTGTTTCAGATTTTCATTGGTTATCCCCAATTCGCACACATGCTCACTCATTTGGAAGAGGTTGGCATTTAATGGGCCTTTTGCAATAAACAACACACCTCTGTGTGACATGATCAATTGACCCAGCTCCCCCTTCTGGATGGCCCCCAGTCTTCATTCAAAGACAGATGAGCAGGCTTAAGCCTCATTTCTCCCATCTCCCATACCAGCTCCAGCAGACATTCAAGACACTATAACTTGGGTCACCTGGTTGATAGTGAGGCTTTTATCATGCTATACCAGCAGAGCTGGTAACTCAATGGATTTAACTGAAATAGTTGCAGAGGACGAACAGGCAAAAAACAAATACAAATCATCAAATAGAGGGGAGTTAACCACTGTCTTTGTAACAGCGAGTGATATTTGTACTCAGTTGTTAAATAGTCCAAAAACTTAGAATGTTCCGGAAAGAAATTGCACCGTGAGGGCAAACTAAGCAGCCAAAGGTAAAACCAATGCAGGCAAGGGTCAATATTCTGTGACCATATAAATGTACATTAGCAGGTTGAAAAAATAAATGTGCTGAAATACATGTCAAAGAAACATTTAGAGGAGAATTTCTGTACAGTGTTTACTTAAGTGAACAGTAAAAATCTCTCTAAAAGTGAAGCAAAGTTTGAGTCCAAACAGAAATAGCAGATTACTGAGGCTTACCTTGGCTTGTAGTTTCTGTACTAGTTGTGCTTGTCTCTGTTGACCCTCTTGGTAAGCCTGCAGTTTACGTTTGTAAGCGGCCTGCTCTTCATCTAGGCGACGTCGCAGCTCAATGTTTTGCTGGGCCAAACTTTTGCTTTCCAGAGACTCTTTTTCCCGCTCACCAGTTTCCAGTCTCAGTGCTTGCTCCAGCTGCAACAAGAGAAAAGGCTGAGAAATTCTATATTCTTCTGCACTGATAAGGCAGTAGTGAATTAGCTGGTTAGTCAACACAATAACATGGAGCCCCCTTCTCTAATACCCTGCATAATGAAAAAGAGCTGGACAGAACCATTCTAATGACTGAAAACGGCATCCTGAGGCCGGTGCCATGGAGCATGGAGATGAAGCCCAAACTATGGCCCAGGTGACCAGGGTTCATTTATTGCGTCGAGCATCTGAGGTGCTGGCATGAAGCGATGGACATGCCCATCCAGGGGGGAAGGTGTTCAAAGATGCTTCCCAAAGGAAGAAGTGTCTTACAGAGGGAGCATCCCTCAGACACTGTCGCCGAACACAGGGGTTGCAGAGTTGGGAAACAAGGATAAGTCCTAACATAAACCCCATTTCATCAACAGAAACAGTTGCAAGCACAGCCTCCCTCCCCCCAAAATGCCCTTACAATCCAAGTCAGCCCCAGCTCACTCAGAAAACTCCAGGGGAGGAATGAGGAACTAGTATAACCAGCCATGAATGCGGGGCACTGGGGAAAGTCGGAATGAATGAAGTGGGGTGGAGGGGGAGACTGCATTTTGGGTAGCCAAACCAGGAACCAAGATCAACTAAATTAATAAAATAGTGCTGATAATGGAAGTGGTTAAAAGTCAAAGCAACAAAAAGTAACCACCTGAGGAAGTAAAAGCAGTTTCCAGTGTAAAGACATATGTGAAGCAACAGCTACACAAGAGAAAGGTAACAATACAATGTAAAATGTTAAATGAAAACATGATCACATAATACATTATTATATTAAAATTGCATGTCACAAAAATTTGAATTATATATCTGTGCAACTGTAAAATAAATGTATGCTGTTACCAGCTTTTCAGAGCTAGGTAATATTGGTTCTCAGTCAAAAATACTAAAGAGGTCAACATGATAATGCTGAAGCTGAGAAAAGAATATGGTTCACCTAGCTAGAAGGGGAAATGTAGAATAAACTATGGCAGTTTTCCATTCTCAGAGAGTGGATGTGGGGCTTAATCTGGTATGCCCAGATCTTAGTGACAGTTTAATAAGTTTATATAACTTAACCTATCCTATAAAGAAATAAAACAAAATGATTCAAGAAGTCCCCTGAAAACCACCACATTCAGCACCTTTGTCCCACTTTCAAAATAATGCAACCACAAGAAGAGTATCTATTACAGTGGAACCAATATTGAATCTTTCACCCAAATAAAGACATACAATTTGCAAACTCTGAACAAAGCTTACTGAATGCAACACTGAACAAACAAAATATGAACAAGTATCAAGTTTGGAAAATACATGAATTACAGCCAAGCTTTTATAAGTTTAAGGGCACTTAATTATCAGAATTGTATGATGCTAGGAACTGTAAAACAGCACTTCATGATAAAGATAACAATTAAAAGTTCTAATGCAGCCTATGTCAAATTTCTTTATGTTATTTCAACCAAGCACTTCTATATTTAATATTCTGCTTACTGTCCTGCATACAATACCTTCTAGCCATCAGCCCAAACTTTCTAGGATTAAATCAGGTACAATAATACTTAATTTCTAGACACTTACATGAAGTTTTGCCCAGATTAGAAGCAAAGACTGCTTGATTTGGCCATGTGGCTGACACAGAGGTTTTGACCTTACCTTCAACATGAATAACTTAGACTCCGTGATGAACTCAGGCTACTTTAGGTCAGACGGGGAAGAAATAACTGAGTGTCTACATCAGGGCTCAAAATGTCTGTCTACACACATCAGCATCTGCTCCTGGCAGTGGCTAGAAGCAGAAACAGGCCACTGCCTAGGGAAGGAGAAACAGCAGGAGGCCATCTTACATTGTGTCCTTTCTGGGAGGGCAGAAGGTTAAGAAATGAGGGGCACTCTGCACTTTCTCCACAGAAAAGGAAATCCTTGCCATGGTGGGGGCTGGGGAGGGCAAACTGGAGGGTCCTGATTATACAAGAGCAGCACAGGTAGGCAGGTGATGGGAGGTCAATGCATATCAGTTACTGCTAATCCCACAGTTTGCTTAAAATGGCAGTAGTTGGTAGTGAACACAGCATTACTCCAATGTTATTCATTTCTACAGTTACTTTACTTATTGCTTGTTAACAATGAGTTTTACTCATGGAGAAGGTACAATAATAAGTATTTTTCTGCAGTTTATCTCTAACCAATGTTTGCATTTGGAGACTGTTTTTTTTTTTTTAAATTTGAGTGCCAAATGGAATACTTTGCTGACAGTGCTTTGTAATAATGTTACGGTCTGTTTTCTTGCCTGCTGACCTAAGTTGTTACAGGATCATAGGATTTACTAGGCAAGTAAGAAAACAGAGCATTTGTGCCTTGTCGATGCCCACAATCTAAATGAACCTCCAGTTTCCAGGACGAAAAACATGTCAGGCCAGGCCGGTGATAAATTTGCAGATGCTCATCAAATTGTCATTTTCTTTTCAATGAC
>NC_056728.1:1799628794-1799836294 GCF_019279795.1 Protopterus annectens
CTCTCCACTAAGTGATTTTCCTTGTGACAAACCCCAGCAATGAGATTTGAAAAGACAAACAGTGTTGGTGTTGAGACAAAACAGATTTCAGATACCATTCTATCTTTCTGATGTGGAGTCTTGTCAGTGGTATCATGAGAATCATAGAAGCCATGAGACCCAAACTCCTGAGGTATTCCCTTGCAGTGATCAGAGTCTGACTGGAACATAAATAGATCTAGATATAGATCATTTTTTTTCCCTATGGAAGAAAACTCTTTGAACTGTGGGAACTAGCTGACATCCCAGAAACACAATCCTGTGAGTAAGAGTTAAGAAAAACTATTGCAGACCCTGATACCCCACAACAGACTGCAGATGCTCTTAACTCTTTCTTCACTGAAACTATCCAAGCACTAGCTAAACAACTTAATGCTAACAACTTCTGTCCTCTGAGTAAACCAACCAACTCCTCTTTTAACTTTTCTCTACAGCCTATCCCCACATCATATATTCACAGACTTCTTCTTAAGCTAAAACCATGTACCCCCTCTGCTGATAAACTCCCTTCCCTTTTTCTTCAAAAGGCTGCTAAGGTTGTTGCATATCCCATATCTATTCTTATAAATAGGACAATTAGTGAAGGAATCATCCCAAGTATGGAAGGTATCTCATATAATCCCTCTTCACAAAGGTGGAAACTCAACTGACTACTCCAACTATAGGCCCATCGCCCTCCTCTCACCACTGTCCAAAATTATGGAAAAATGTATCCACCTTCAACTCGTACAATATCTCTCAAAACATAACATAATAGCTAACTGCCAACATGGCTTTAGACCACATCACAGTACTACCACTGCCCTACTTTCCTTTGTAGAGACTATAAACCAGAACCGAAACAACAACTTACTCTCTTCGGCCCTCTTCATTGACCTCTCCAAAGCATTCGATATGGTAAACCACCCCTTATTACTTAATACTCGAATCCATCTCATTTGATCCCCCAGCTATTAAATGGTTTAAATCTTACCTCACTGACAGAAAACAAGCTGTTCTCTGGGACAATCACATCTCATCTCTCCTGCCTGTTTCCATTGGGGTTCCTCAAGGCTCTATCCTCGGCCCACTTCTTTTCTCCCTCTTCATTAATGATCTTCAAACTACAATCCCTCAAGCAACCTGCATTCAATATGCAGATGATTCAACACTCATTTGCTCAGCTCCTTCTACCTCAGAACTAACCTCTCTCACCCAAAAAGTATTCAGTACAGTAGAAACATGGTTCTCTAATCGCTTCCTCTTACTAAATGCCAAAAAAAACAAACTTCTTCTTTTTTCTCCCACAGCTAGAACCTCCCCTTTAAATTTCTCCATCTCTTCAAACAGTGCCACTGTTATCTTACCCGACACTTCAACTAAATTATTAGGCGTTACAATTGACAATAAACTCTCTTTCGAGAGATAACATTAACAACTCCATAAAGTTAGTTAACAGAAAGATAGGATCCTTATATCGAATCAGACCTTTTCTTACACCACCTACCAGAACAAGGATTGCTCACTCTCATCTTATATCAACTCTTCTATATGCTGCGCCTATCTTCACTAACCTCAAAAAAACCAGCCTTAGCAAACTGACAACCTGCTATAATAACATTGCCCGCTTTGCTACTGGTAATCCCTATAGAACTCATCACTGCCTCAACTTACAACTTCTAGGCTGGCCTGAGTTTCAAAACTATCTTTTAATCCATCAACTCTGCATTGCCCATAAAATACTATACCAACCTAATAACACCCCCATACTCTCTCAACTCATAACCCCGTATAAAAATCTCAACTCTCTCCGCTCATCCAGCAAACTTCTGACAAGCTCAACAAAGTCTAATAATAATGCTGGTGACTCTCTATTTACCAATGCTATTGGGTCAAAATGGAATTTGTTACCCACTAGCTTAACAAAGATAACTTCATTGCCCCTCTTCAAACAAAACATTAAAAGGCATTTCCAAAATCACTGGCTTTGCTCCTGTCATAAACCTGATTAGTCTATCTCTATTACTAACCGACAGAACCTTTCTATTCCCATCCTCATTATTTCCCCTTACCCTTGCTCCTTTCCATATAAATCCAATCAATGTTTCATTTTTTTTTTGTCCCTACTTGTTAATTGAGAATTGAACTGTATGGAGTAGTTATAGTAACTAACTCCTGTACTAGTATTTTACACATAAGAGTGTTATCTTTTATTTTTATTTTTATATGTTTTTACTTGCTAACTCTATTACTAACTCTTAGATGTTCATTATTATTAGTACTGTTAGTACATTTTGTATAACAATTTGTGTGTGTAAAAAAAAAAAAAAAAAAAAAACATTTTTACTTCTTCTCAGAATGTATCTCACTCTGTGGAGCTTTTCTCCCCGGGCCTCTACTGAAAATGGAAATTCTTCCAGCTAGACTAGCCCGGTCAACAAATGTAAAATAAAAAAAAAAATAAAATATTGAATGTTCTCTTCAAATCCCAGCTTATGTAAGGCATTTCTCACTCAAGACAGAGATTCCCGGCACTTTGAAAAGGACTCTGGAAAGGTAAGCAAGTCATCTAAATATGCAAAATCATACATATCCTGTAGCCTACAATGACCTATAACTGGAGCTAAACACTTTCTGAACACTCTTGGTACAGTGGATAGTTCAAAGGGTAAGGCAGAGAAGTGATTACATGATCCGCATGCTCAAGCTTAAGAAATGCCTTAAGTCTACAAGAATAGAAATGTGATGATAAGCATCTTTTAAATCAAATGTTACAAGAAAACTTGAATGAGAAAGAAGAGGTAACAAGTTGTGAAGTGACACTGTTTTGAATTTGGGTACTATCACACACAGGTTTAGGAAAGAAAGATCCAGAACTCGTCTCCAAGCATTTTCTTTCTTCCTTTGGCACTAAAAACATCCTTGATAACATAACCATTGCAAGTGTACTTTTTTTTTTCTAAATAAAATGGTACGTTAGCAGATTTTTAATAACAGAATATACTAGAGGTACAAAAAGCAATTAAACTTCATATTATGCTGGTACCAACATTTTTAAATATATTACTCAACCACCCAAACAAGGTCCAACCATACTAAGTTTTATTCATTTTAATGGCCAATTGTTTTATAAAATCAGCCATCTTTTTTTGTTTATTATGAAAGTCTGAAACAAAAGTACAGCACTGTTTTGATTAGATGGTAAACTCTGCCCTTTCAGGCCAGTACGTAACCAAGAGCTATTTGGTCTTGTAAGGTAGTGGTGCAGTCTTTAGTTAGTTTTCTGTTTGCAGTGCGAATGTGTTTTGATGCCATTTTAGCTAATATAAGGGACGACTGATTTATTTTGTGCATAGTCCGAAATATGACATTCTGTAGAGAAAAGAAAGCCACTGCTTGCTCAGCAGGATGTATAGTTTCATAGTTTAGTACTAGGCTATCTGCCCTGGGGCATTTGTAAGCCTAGCCATAGTGATGTGGCTTTCGCCACCCCATGAAATGGTACAAAAATGCACAGAATAGATTTAGAATACTGTGCCTCTGTCTAGTGGTGACACAGTGAAGGTCCCCTTATATAATAGAATTAGTTTACTGTGCTCCTGTCTAGTAGTGACACAGATGTGACCCCTGGGGTAAACTTACGATCTCCCATCCACTCATCAAGATTTCTCTTGAAGAGAGTCAGTGAGGGGCTCTGCCTAACATGAACTGGGATCTTGTTCCAGAGAATGGGAAGCCTCTGGGTTATGAATCTATCCCTCCAGCATGTCCTATTCATACCTTCGCCGAGGTTTAAGTCTTTAGCTCTCGTGGTCCTGATGGATTTAGATTTTTTGAGGTGGAGCATGTCCATCAGTTCCTGATTGGACATGGCCTTGTACGTCAGGCAGAGATCACCTATGAGCAGGCGGTATGCTACTGAATAGAGCTGGAGTTTCCTTAGTCTGGCAGAATAAGACATATGTTGGAGACCCTTGATCCTCTTGGTGAGGTACTTTTGTGGTCTCTCCAGCTGTTGCAAATGCCGGGTGAGGTACATACCAAATGGGGCATTGTACTCAATCATGGGTCTGATGAGGGAGGAGTATAGGGGTACAATGACATCCTTGGATCTGGATGTGAATCCCTTCATGATAAGGTGTGCAAGGTAGAATGTTTTTCTAATCACTTTGGCAATGTGGGTGTCAAATGAGAGGTCGCTGTCGACTTGGGTCCCTAGGTCTCTGATTACTTTTTCCGTACTCAGTGGGTTGCTGTCTATGTGATAATTTGTGGGTACTTTGTTTTTCCCAAAGGGGATGACTATACATTTTTTGGCATGTAGTTTAAGGCCATGACTCCGGCACCAGTTGTCCGTTTCTGTGAGGCCTTTTTGTAGGATGTATGTGTCCGCTGGTGTATCAACTATGGCGCCTAGTTTGCAGTCATCTGCGAACTTTGTCAGCCACAACCCTCCCATGTTTGCTTTAACATCTGAGAAATAAATGCCGAACAAAAGGGGTCCCAGGACAGATCCCTGTGGGACACCACTTGTGACTGGCTTTGAGTCTGACATTGCTCCAGCGATTTTAACTTTATGGGTTCTGTCCTTTAGCCAGTTTGCAACCCATCTAGTGACATAAGGGTTTACGTTTAAGTTGTTGAGCTTATCTATAATGCCTGAGTGGGGTAATGTGTCGAAGGCCTTAGCCAAGTCCAGGTAGGCTGTATGGACTGCTTTGCTCTCATCAATGGCTCTAGTGACTGTTTCGAAAAAATCAACCAGGTTCAAAAGGCAGGATCTGCCCTTTACAAAGCCGAACTGGGTGGGGTCAAGTGTCTGTAGGTCCCCAATGTCTCTGTTTATGAGTTCCATAATGATTCTTTCCATAGCTTTGCAGACCAGGCTGGTTAAGCTTATGGGGCGGTAGTTCCCAGGGTCTGTAGAGGTACCCCCTTTGTGGAGTGGGACCACTGTTGCTGTACGCCAGTGTTCAGGTACATATCCTGTAGTAAGGCAAAGGTTAAATAGCATTTTTATGTGCGGGTTTAGCTCCTCTTGGAGTTCACGTAGCACGCAACCCGGGATACCGTCAGGTCCCATTCTTATTTTGCAACCTTTTTGCAGATTTAGAGAAAGAATGAAAAATAGCTGTCATTATTTATTTTACATAACAACCAGACCAGTTTAAGGGTAACCGGAGCAGGCACAATCTGCACAGATGTAGTAATGATTGCCCAATATTTTAATGCCCATTTTCCAGTCATAAGTGTATAATTCAAGCTCTATCAACATATTCTTATTACATGTGTTTCTGCAACTGCTGTAACTTACTTGCACATTTTTTTTGGCATAACAAGTATCATTCTGTGTTGATGCTGCCAACTGGCAATATACTTTTTTAGTTTAGTCAGTAATGTTATGCCAAGTTTGGGTTTTTACACCAATTTGCATTTTTAAATCAATCTGTTGCACAGGGACTGGTTGCACTGAATATCCCCTCTGGCTTCACTGGGGACAAATTTACACACACAGCAGTTGGAAACACTTAGGTCAGTGGTATATTGATGCAGTATTTGAAGAAACATTTTTTTTTATGTCGATCAGCAGTAGTAGAAGAAAAAGACTTAATGATGTCATCAGAAGAAGGTGTTGTGCCATTTTAGTCAAGTTGGGAGACGTCAAGCAGGATTTTTGCAATGTAAAGCGTAGACCCTGTTTGGTATTTCAGCATAGTTTACTGCAGTATGAGTAGTTCAGAGAATGAGATGAGGTCCCTTTTACTGTGACTCCAAAGAAGATTTGTGTTGGAACACCTTTACCTAAACCTAATTACTTGGCCATAAGTCATGGTAGGGAACTGTTGCAGGTGATGGAAGGGTCTCCTTAGTGCATTTCTGAAAAGCTTGTCAGATAGAAACAAGTTTTTAACAATAGTTTATAAAAGCTTTATTGGTAAATACCAGTTCACAGTTTTTTACTGGTGGGGAAGGAGACATATTCATGGCATGACCCTTAAGAATTTTATGAGGGCTTAGTGGTGTTTACACTTTTTTTCATACTCATCAGAGCCACAGGAAAAGCACTGGCTGTTTTAGCCCCATTTTACTACACACTTTGTTAATTTTGATTTTAACAGTGTGGTTAGATCTTTTAAAAAGGCCAGATGCCTGTGGGTGATGGGGACAATGTAATTGTAAAGACAATTTTAATAGAGAACACAAGTTTTTAACAATTGTAGCAGGAAAATGAGTACCTATATCTGAATTAATAGTATGAGGTACACTGAACCTAGGAATACATTTTTTAGAAATTTTTTTACTACTGTTTTAGCACCACACTTAGCACATGGATAGGCTTTTACCCATGCAGAAAAACACAAACAATAACCAGAATATATGAAAAAGTAACACATTTTCTCATTTGGATAAAATTAATCTGCACATTTACAAAAGGCACCCAAAATGGGGGCAAAGCAAAAGGTGGTGTTTTTTTTTTTTTTTTTTCAGGAAGTGTAATATTATGTGACAAACAGATCTCCCAATTATTTACATAATGGCTAACTGGAGACTAAGAAAGAGGGGCAAACCAATTTTCCTAAATAAGATTAAGAAATCTATGCTTACCAGTATGATTCGGTAAGTGGTATGCCCTTACCAACCAAGGTAGTACAGCCAAAAGTGCTACGCCATTAGGGTGCCTTCCTATTAGATTAGAATGCTTTTTACAGCCTGCACTGAGCCACCTCTTTTTTTTAGTCTCTGAAACTTTATTTCCCACAAAGGGGGTACCTCTACAGACCCTGGGAACTACCGCCCCATAAGCTTAACCAGCCTGGTCTGCAAAGCTATGGAAAGAATCATTATGGAACTCATAAACAGAGACATTGGGGACCTACAGACACTTGACCCCACCCAGTTCGGCTTTGTAAAGGGCAGATCCTGCCTTTTGAACCTGGCTGACTTTTTCAAAACAGTCACTAGAGCCATTGATGATTAATGATTTTAATCAAATCATTAAAATTACTTTTGATCGTCAGTTTCTGTAGATGCTTTCTGTAAAACAAAATTTTTACTGACAGTGACATTTAAACCAGTAGTCTGCTTGGCTGTATAATTTATTTATTTTTTTTAACACTTGTTTACCGGGAAAGTGCGACTTGGAACAAAGCCAATTTTCAGGGAAGGCCCAGGCAGAAATGCTCCAGATGCATGTCTTTGTAACATGGGAAGAAACTGGAGCACCCGTAGGAAACCCACACGAACGCAGGGAGGACATGCAGACTCCGCACAGAAAGCACCCCAGCCAACAATCGAACTGCAGAACCTCTTGCTGTGAGGTGACAACGCAACCACTGCACCATCCTATAATTTGCTAATCAGTTAACTTTTACAGTGACAGTATTTTTTTACATGAGCTTACACTTCAACTACAGCTGAAGTTTTTGGTAACAGCAAAGCATTTAATAAGGCTTTTACAAACTTTTTATTTTTTTATTTCAGTACTGGCTGATGTTAAAAATTCTGTCTGTACAATTTTTTAAAGTCATGTGCTACCCTGAACCCACAATCGCTATCAGTATAAATGTTTACAACTTTATTTTTAGCTATTTTACAGGCTTTGGTTAATGCAATTAATTTGGCAACTTGTACAGAAGTAACCCCTTTAAATCTTTTTGCGACAGTACTATATTTTTAGTACATATAACAATGCCTGGAGTAAGGTTTTTATTTTTGTCTTTTTTGCATGATCCATTTACAAATAATTTTATTTTTGTGTCATTCAGTGCAGTATCCCTCAAATCGGGTCTATGAGAAAGCACATGGTTAGCCACAATTATACAATCATGCAGTCTACCATCTCCTGTCATATGCAGGAGGGATTCAGAGTTTAATACCTGGCATTGCTCAATGGTAATTGAAGGGTTAGAAATAGGATGCTGCCTCATAGATTTTAGCAACAGTGCAGCTACCTGAAGGGGAACTGCAAATGTAAGTTTATATAGTAGGACCAATGCTGCGGATTGTTTTACAGTCAGTACAGCTCCTGCTACTGCGTGCAGGCAGCCCAGTAATCTCTTATTCACTGGTTTTGACAATGAATTGTAATATGCAATAGGTCTTAATACATCACCGTGTTTTTGAAATAGTACCCCCTTTACCCCTCCTGCCCATTTCATGACAGAACAAAGTAAAAAATGCTTTATAATCTGAGAGTTCTATGGTTGGCGCTGTAACAAGGGCTTGTTTTACAAACGTCAAAGCACTTTTTTTTAGTAAAGCTCATAGCTGCTTTTAAGTAACAGGGCAGGGTACCTTTATGAGAGCTTTAACCCATGAAGGCAGTAGATACCTCTCTCCATGGGATTTTAAGTGTCTTAAATACTTTACCTTAGATGACCACAACTGAAGTTTTTTTTTTTTTTTTTTTTTGATACTCTGGTTCTCTTTTTTGCTAATTCAATCAGTAAATGTACGGTGTCCCGCTGACAATGTGTTAGTGTATTTGAAGCTATATGTAAATCATCTACATATTGTACCAATACAGATTTGCCCGGAAAATGGATTTTTTAAGGTCTTGCTTTAAAATTTGTGAAAAGTTTGACGGACTATCAGCAAACCCTTGTGGCAGTCGTAGGCACATATATTGAGTTTTTCCATATGTGAAGACAGATAAATATTGGCTATTTTGATGAATAGCGATGGAAAAGAAAACTGAACAAAAACTTACTACAAAAAAGCAAGTAGTCCACAGTGGTGTGCAACTCAGTATGGTTGCTGGATTTGGTACTACAGGGAATGAAGGGATGACAACCTGATTTACTGCTTTTAAGTCCTACACAAATCTGTATATATCTCTGCCTGGCTTTTTAACTGGAAAAAAATGGGAGCATCACAGCAACTACATGTTTTTGCTATAATTTTCTGCTGAAGCAGAAATTCAAGTACAGGTCTGATTTTCTGTTTTGCCTCTCGTTTAAAGGATACTGCATTATGCGAGGAAGTGGCTTCATAGGATCCACACATATTTTGCAGGTATGGCAGATTTTAACAGACCTACATCATTAGAATATCTTGGCCACAACGTGTCAGGAACCTGCTGTAACAGTTTGTTGTCTGCACTCGAACATAGCTCTTTTGTTTTTTTATTTTCTTCAGTAACACTAAGTACGTCAGTTACCAATTTTTTTCAGATTCGGCCATTACATCTAAATAAACACCATTTGCAGTGCAAAAGATAGTACATCCTAACTTATGAAGCAGATTTCTACTCGTTAAGTTTACTGAAGCCGAGCTGCTTAACAGAAAGGTATGCTTATATATCTGTCCTAAAGAGACCGGGAATGGTTTAAATACACAAAAACCACTTGAGTGCTAGAGACTCTTACTGTTGACCTCTTTTTAGATGATACTGAAATTTTATACTGGTCACCTATTCTTAACACAGATCAAGTCGCACCAGTGTCAATCAGAAATGGAACATCTTTTTGTCCTACTTTTAATTTATCAAAAGGTTCTTTTTGATCTATTTGCATTAACACTCTTATAGTTACCTAATTGTTCCACCCTAAGTTTTGTCAGTACATTTTCCTGGCACATGCTGCCACTCCGGGGAAGGGGGTGGTACAGAAACACTGGAAGGATCTTGATTTTGCCAATGCTGCATTTAGTGTTATGGATTAGGGCATTCTCATTTTTAATGTCCCATTTGTCCACAGTTGTGACAAGCTCCCCTCCCAGCTTAATTTTGTTAAACATATGTTAATCTTTCTCTACCCTGTCTACCTTGCCTATCTCTGCCTCCAACCCTTTTTTTTAAAAACTCTGTATTTACAATTGCATTAGTTTGTTGCCTGTGTTTTTATTTACTTGATTCATGCAGTGCTCAGCATATTTTATTAACTTATTTATTTTTCCTCTTGTTAAGTTACCTAGTTTTACTTTACCAGTGCCTGCATATTAGTTGAGTCCATGTACAGAAGCAGAATTAAAAGCTGCTTTAGCATTTGCCATCGGATCTACAATACCAGAATGTGCTGAAAATACTTTTCTAAGTCTGCTGAAGTAATCAGATGGTGTTTTTTTTTTTCTTACTTTGCTAACCTGCAGTCATTTTTATCCCAGTTTGGTTTAACAGGACAGATTGTCAATTTTTTTAAAAGCTTTTCTCTGACTTTGGCTAATGCCCTCTTTCCTTCAGTGGTTGATTAATTTGGGTCCCCTGCTGGGGCCAATCTGGCTTTGTGTTTTAATGTGTGAAATATATATATATGTATATATATATATATATATATATATATATATATATATATATATATATATATATATTAGGAGGGACTACAGCTTTTAACAACTGCCTTAAGTCTATCAGGATGGAATCATATATTTGAATAACAATGTTTAATTTATCCTTATAATTTTGTGGGTCTTGCCTGAAGTTAAGAAAGGTTTTAACTATAATATGTAAATCAGTAAGTGTCCAAGGTCTGTGGACTAATGCCATAGTACCATCCAGATATGGCATCATTCTGAGGGGATACAGAGAATTATCAATTCATTCTTTTTGTTTTATAATCTGTTTTGCCTTTTGGCAAGTAAAATGCAACTTTTTACCTAAATATTTTACGTCATCTTGTTGTGTGATGTTCCCATCGCTGTCTGAGTCAGAGGATAAAATTTTAGGATGGACTGTACTAGAAGGTGTGGGTTTGGTTGAGGCAGATGCTAAGTATGTAGGTGCAGAAGGAGTGACATGTATAGATACACTTTTGGGATGAGTGGGTAACCTGATCGTTTCTGTGATGACGGAAGAAAGGAAGCCTATTATCTTTTTCCAGAAGACAGCTCCCAACTGCAGCATGGTCATTTGAAATGGTGGACACAAAGGAAAAGTTGGTATGGTATTATATGCTTTTACTGAACTTTTAAGTTTTTTAACTTGTTGCAACTATTTGTCATTTGTATCTTTTAACCCCTTTACTGTGGATTTTTTTGTCTCTTTTAAAAGTTTCAATATATCATTCATTATAACTTTTCCACTGATTAGTTTTTATCTCATTACCCTTGTTTTTTAATTTTGTTCATAAATGTAGTATTTTAGTTTTATCAAAAGTTTTACTGTCAGGAAAGCATGAATCTAACTTTGGTTTACTTTGTTTATGCCAGTGTGCTATGTACTGACAAGATTTCACCTCATATTTATGGTGCATATAATGAGCTGGAGACCGGGCAGCCACTGTGGTGCAGCGGTTAGCGTTGCCACCTCACAGCAAGAGGTTCTCTGGTTCGATTCTTGGCTGGGGTGCTTTCTGTGTGGAATCTGCATACCCTCTCTGTGGTCGCGTGGGTTTCCTCCGAGTGCTCCGGTTTCCACCCACATCCCAAAGACATGCTGTAGGTGGATTGGACACTCCAAATTGGCCCTAGGTGTGAGTGTGTGCGTGTGCCTTCTGTGAAAGGTTGGGCGCCAGGCTGGCAACTCGACACCGTAAAAAGTACAGTTGTGTACACCTATCATAAATGTAGATGTTCGAGCGTCTTCACTGTTGCAGTCATGACTGTCGGGTTCTCACCTGCTGGCAGGCAGCCTTCGGTCGGCCAGAATCCCAAAGTCTGGGTCCGGCGTTGGCTGTTCAACCCTGGTCCCTGACGTCAGAGCGCCTGGAGTATAAAGCTGACAGCCGACGCCATCTTCTCCAGTTTTTCTTGCCCCAGATGTCAGGAGTCCCAAAATGAAAATGGTCCCAAAACCTTTGCAAATACACCTCAGAAGAATGGTGAAAAAAGGAACCACACAAAAGTAAAAATAAGAGGGGACAGGAGGGAGCCAGACTGCAACAGTGAAGCCATTCGAACATCTACATTTATGGTAGGTGTACACAACTTTACTATGTTCATCATGTTTCACTGTTGCAGTCATGACTGTAGGGTAGAATCCCAAAGCTGAAGGAAAGGGAGTTGGTTATAAAGAAGGAGGGGCGGCCAAAAGACCCTGCAAGACTGCAGAGGCAAAGCCTGCCCTAGACAGAGTAGAGAGACAAATTGTAGTGCTTAGAGAAAGTGTGCACTGAACTCCAAGTTGCAGCTTCCAAAATGTCCTTGGTAGGAACTCCCCTGAGGAAGGCTGCAGAAGTGGCAGCAGCTCTGGTGGAATGAGTCCGTATGCTCCCTGGGATTTGCTTTCCATGGTGTGAATAACAAAGTCTGATTCCATGAGCAATCCATTTAGAAATGGTCTGTTTAGAAATGGCTTTACCTTGGGAACTAGAAGCATAAGAAACAAACAATTGTTCTGATTTTCTGATGTCCTTGGTTCTATTCAGGTAAAAACGTAGTTGTCGATGTACATCCAAGGAATGTAAGATTCTTTCCCCTTTATTTTGAGGAGTGGGGAAAAAGGTTGGCAAGTGTATAGTCTGATTTAAAGCCACTTTGGAAACCACCTTAGGCATGAAAGTCGGATTAGTCCTCAAAGATACCCTGTCTTGATGAAAAATAATATAAGGATCCACCGCCATAAGAGCTTGTAACTCTGAAACTCTCCCGGCAGAGGTAAGTGCCAACAGGATAGCTGTCTTCCAAGATAAAAACTTGATGTCAGCAGAAGCGGCAGGCTCAAAAGGAGGCAAGGTTAGTTTTTCCAAAACATAATTGAGATCCCAAGCAGGAATAGGAGGAGATCTAGGAGGTCTTAAGTTCTTAGCTCCTCTGAGAAACTGTCTCATGAGCTGGTGGGAAAAGATGGGAGGATCTGTATTATAATGAGCAGAAATAGCAGAAGCATGGATCTTAATGGAGGAGAAAGAGAGACCCTTATGCAAGAGATCCGTCAAGTAAAGTAAAATTAAAGTAATGTTAGGAAGAGGAGGATCAGAATCCTGAGTCTGCATCCAGGAACAAAATCTTTTCCATTTTCCTGAATAAGATTTCCTAGTGCTAGGACGTCTGGCTTCTAAAATGATATCCATAACCTGCTTGGGAAGGAAAGAAGAAATCAAAGGCCCTGGATTAACCAGGCCGCCAGGCTGAGAGTTCTGACATGAGAGTGTAGAACCTGACCCTGATGTTGAGACAGAAGGTTCGGAGACTGAGGTAAAACCCAAGGGGGCTCCAGGCATAAGTTTACTAGAGTTGGATACCAAAACTGCCGAGGCCAATTCGGAGCCAACAAGATTATCATCTTGGGTTTGTCCTGTTTTATTTTCAATAAAACTTGTGGAAGAAGAGGAAGAGGTGGAAAGGCATATCCCAAGAGGTTCCTCCAACTGAATGACAGGGCATCCACTTTCCAAGCCTCCTCGTGGAATGTCCTGGTGCAAAACTTCGGTAGCTGGTGATTTAAATGGGATGCAAAGAGATCTATGTGAGGACATCCCCATACTGCTGTTATCATCCTGAATATTTTGGTGTCCAGCATCCACTCGTGTGGATCCGAAATGTTTCTGCTCAAACTGTCTGCCAGTAAGTTTTGTTTCCCTGGTAGAAACTGAGCTTGAAGATCCAGATTGCAAGCTAGAGCTGTGTCCCATAAATCCATGGCTAGTCTGCAAAGGGGGTAGGAATGAGATCCCCTTTGCTTGTTTATGTACCACATAACTGTGGTGTTGTCTGTCCGTATTAGTAGTTGTCCTGGTTGTATGAGATTCCTGAAGGCCAATAGAGATTTCGGAACGGCTAACATTTCCTTTAAGTTGATATGCAGGTGCTTCTGATCCGTTGTCCAAAGGCCCTGCAGACAATTGCCCTGAAAATGGGCTCCCCAAGCATAATCCGACGCGTCCGTGGTTAGAATCTGAGAGGCAGGAGGTAGACGGAAGGGCTTTCCTATGTTTAGAGCACATGCCCTGGACCACCAAAGAAATTCCTTTTGAAGGCAAGGAAGAACAGGAATCAGTATGTCCAAACTGTGGTAATGCTGAGACCATACACTCTTTAGGTACCACTGTATTTTCCTCATGTGTAGTCTTGCATATGGTACGAGAAGGATGCAGGAGGCCATGTAACCCAAAGCCTGCAGGAATTTCCTTGCAGATAGATGGGTTAGAGCTGCCAAGGCTTTGAAAGTTGATGCCAGCTGTAATTGTTTTTCGGATGTCAGAAATGCCATCTGGGTTGTAGAGTTTAGAAGAGCACCCAGAAAAGTTATCTGCTGTGATGGTGTCAAATTTGACTTTTTTATGTTTACAGAGAATCCCAGGAATTTGAGGAGGTTTTGTACAAAGCCTAAATGCTGGAGTAAGACATCCTTGCTGTCTGCCTGAATTAGACAATTGTCCAGATAAGGGTAAATTTGAATTCCCTTGAGTCTGCAGTAAGCTACTACTGGAGCCAGGCATTTGGTAAAGACCCTGTGCGCAGTAGACAATCCAAAGGGCAGCGCAGAGAATTGAAAGTGCCTCGATCCGGCCTTGAACCTGAGGTATTTTCTGCGATCCTGCCAGATGGGAATGTGTAAATATGCCTCCTTTAAATCCAAAGTCACCATCCATGCACCTTTGGACAGCATTGGGAGTAACTGCTGCAAAGTAAGCATCTTGAATTTTGGAATCTCTAGAAAGGTGTTCAAGACCGACAGATCCATAATGGGTCTCCATGAATTTTGCTTTCTTGGGACTAGAAAGAGCCTTGAGTAAAAACCTTTTTCCCATCTCTGAAAGAGGTACCAGTTCTATGGCATTAATAGCCAAAAGAGCCTCCACCTGGTTTAAGGCCTCCGTCCATTGATGTTTTGGAAGGTCTGGCCATCCGCTTGGCCTTGGCAAAGTATGAAAGTGGAATTTGTAACCTCTTAAAATCACATCCAAAACCCATTTGTCCTGGGTTATTTGAGTCCAATTCTGGTAAAAAAGAGAGAGTTTTCCTCCGAGGGGGGCTTCCAGGCAAGACATTCCTGTAGCCCAACAGAGGGAGTCATTGAGTTTGTTTCCTTTGAGACTGTGGCCTGTCCTCCCCTCCCCTAGGGGTAGAAGCAGTCCATTGCCTTGGTCTATAAGCAGCTTGTGTTTGAGGCCTCCCTCTGGGGCATCTATATCTACCCCTTTGATGCCTGTCTGAAGATGGAAAGGACCAGTTTTTTGATGGCCAGTTCCTGCTAAATCAAGGAGGCTGTACTTGCAAGAAATCTTTAACTGTTTGCATGGATTTCACCTTATCCTCCATCTTTTTAATCACCTCTTCAGCTTTAGATCCAAACAAAACATTATGCTGAACAGGAGCATCCAATAATTTAGCCTTTACTTGCTCAGGTAAATTTTGTTCCTTTAACCATGCATGTCTTCTAATGACTGTGCCAGAGGCCGCAGCCCTACAAGAAGCCTCCAAGGCATCAAATCCACAGTGTAAAACATGCTTCCCAACTTGTTCAGTGGCATGCAATAAGTCATGTAGTTCCTTATCCTCTGCACAGGCAGAAATGGAAGTAAATTTCTGTTTTAAGACGCACAAGAGAAATTGCTGATATTTAAGCATATGAAACTGACAGTTTAAAGCCCTAATGGTCAAAGTAGCAGAAGTGTACACCTTTTTGCCCCATCTTTCCAAGGCTCGAGAATCCTTTTCAGTAGGAATAGGATTTTTGGCAGTGGCGGCCTTAACACCCTTAGGACCCTGAGAAATGGTTTCAGGGTCAGCAGTAGGATTCTTGTACAAAAATTGATGGGAATCAGGCACCCTGTAGTACCTGTCAGGCTTAATAGGAGCAGGAGGAAAGGAGTCAGGGGTTAAATTAGCCTCCGAAAAGGCATCATCCACAATATCCAAAACAGGGGGAATAGCCAGCGGTCTATGCTGGGGAAGAAGAAGAAAATCCCTCAGCCTTTTCTTGGATTCTGAATACTCCTGTCCCTCCCAGTAAAAATGTTCCCTCATTTCATGCAGAGTTTCCCCAAAGGAAAAATCCTCAGGAGGAGAAGCTGAAGGAATGGAATTTTCCGCATCAGAATCCTCATAAGGAGGAAAAGAATATTCCTGATCAGAAGAAGAAACTGAGGAAACAGAAGCCTGATCAGAGGAATCATAATAAACATCCTGCCTTGGCCTTTTGTCTGGAGGGGGGATGAGAACCCCTAATCATTGTAGGTAAATCCTCCGCTATCTTGAGTAACTGTTTCTGTGACTTGGGAGCTGGTTCAGAAGAAGCCTGTGTTGAAGTCTTTGATTTAGAAGGAGTCTTTGCCTTTACCTGAAGCTGAGTAGGCCTGAAAACCCCTTCGGAAGCTGGTACCTGCACAGCGGCTCCGGACCCATCTGAAGGAGCGTTGTCTGAAGGTCCTGCAACAGAGATATTTAAAGGCCTGGTTGGCTCCTCATGAGAGTCCGTTTCGGCCATCGGTTCTGAAATGGCCGACGACAGGGGCTGCAAAAGCGCCTCACTGACGACGGCCGAACCTGAAGCTGGCTCCACATGTGCGCTATCATCAGATTTGGACCTCGGAGGCCTGTCTTTATCCTTGTGACGCTTCTGAACTCCGGTAGATGGAAGCGTATCCAACGACATTTTGTAGTTAAAGTGTCTACCGAAGTAATGAAAGGCAAAATTGTACCTTCGCTTAATTGTACGTTGATTGAATCTAGCACAAAACCGACAACTAGCTACATCGTGGTCAGGGCCCAAGCAAGGAATGCAGTAACAAAGAAAATCCTTCCCACATGAAATACAATTATTAACTTTTTCTGACATCGGAGTGGAGCAAGAAAAAAGTTTCCCCAACGGGGTACTTAGCTTTGAATGGAGAAGAAAATCTTCGGACCGAAGTACGTAGAAATATTCATCAGGAGTCAACCGACCGGCACTTGCGAACTGCTTTCACCGCACGGCAAGAAAGACTGGAGAAGATGGCGTCAGCTGTCAGCTTTATACTCCAGGCACTCTAACGTCAGGGAGCAGGGTTGAACAGCCGACGCCGGACCCAGACTTTGGGATTCTGGCCGACCGAGGGCTGCCTGCCGGCAGGGGGGAACCCTACAGTCATGACTGCAACAGTGAAACACGATGAACATCTTCACTGCCAATCATGAGCAGACAGATGATCCGCTGTGGTGACTCCTAACCGGGAAAAGCCGAAAGAAGAAGAAGAATGAGCATGAGACCCTACATATGGTTCGTTGATTTTACTGCCTGATTTACCCATAATATAATATATGTTACACTACTTCATGTTTTAACTTCTGTGTCTAATACTAAAAAATACACATTTATGCAAACTGTCCGACATACACATTCATTACTTGCACCTCACAATTGTGAATATAAACCTAAACATAGACTGCATTCACCAGTGTAATAAATAATGTGCTTACAATCCAAAGCTGCATTAACATCAGTGAAACTCACAGGAACTCAAAAGACAAAATGTAAGTTAAAAACACTTTCTGAAATGGGCACCCAAGTATTTGTCGAACAGTACCTTGCCAGAGGCTTCAGTGATATTATCCAAACAAATAAACCTTGGTTAAATCTGAATCACGGCACCAACTGAAATGGAAGATTTGTCGACATCTAATATCATGCAACTATTAAGTTAAATATACAGACAGTCAAAGATTCTGGATGGAAACACATTATTTATTAAAATAGTATTATGATATGGAATTTAAGTAGTAAATAACAATAGTAATTGGTTTTAGTTTACTCTGTAAGATATGGAATACCTCAATATAAAGAGAGATTCAAGTACATGCACTGAAATAAGGTATTTTATATTTTCTAAAAAAGAAAAAAAACATATGAGGTTCAAAGCTTTCATAACCGTGATAAAATCCATACACACATTTTTATTGCACTGAAATAAGGTCTTTTATATTTTCTAAAAAAGAAAAAAAACATATGAAGTTCAAAGCTTTCATAACTGTGATAAAATCCATACCCACATTTTTTATGGTAAAAGGAGTAAACAGATGCAGATGGGAAGATAGGTTAAAACATTTTGCATGCTATTATCTTGACAAGGTTTGTGTGCTCATAACAAGCTTATCTCCAACTATGTTCCATGCAAGTACATGTTTCATAAAGTAGAGGATACATAAATTTCTTACAATGTTGGATGATTAAAAAAACATCTACCACTTGCCTGCTAAGCTCTAATGAACTCTAATAAAAAGTCAAGCTGTTCTTTTGTATGAAAAAGGAGTTTGTAAATACACTGTAGCAGTTTTACACTAAAAGTTTTATAAAACAAGTACTAAAAAACATATATCCACTATATTATCAATAATGTTTCAATTATTATCAGAGAGAGAGAAAGACAAAGTAGGATTTGAAGTAATCCTTTTGCTGCTGATCACTTTGTTAACTAAAGCTATAGCTGCTGGATCAGGTTTGGAAAGTGTGTATAAAAACCTAAAAGGCTGAGAAACTTTATACATCCTATCTGCCGTTTTAGGGGAAGATGGCTGAACAGGAAAATTGCAGGTACTAACACACACATCCTCCAAAACTGACAAAACCGGAGAAATGTGTGCAGATGGTGCAAATCCCTTCTCTATCAGCTCACAGTATTTTATGGGGACTGAGGAATCTCAATATTCTCCCACTAAAAACACTGGCACATTTTAGAAATAGTCTCAGAGAAAGAGAAAGAGAGATAGGGAGAGTCACAAACTGAGCACTCCTATGAGTCTGAATCAGAAATCTGAGGAGAAATCTCTGAATCTATCCCTTCATCCTCCTGTCCAGATTCAGAATCTTGAATCTCTTCAAGGAAAGGAGGTATCCCTCTTTCATTTAGCAGAAACTACTTTACAAGAAGTATCAATAGCCTGAATCAAACCCTGAGCCAAAGCCAGTAAACTATTCCTGTCTAAGGAAATTTGAGGATTAGATAAATGCTTAGTTTTCGGTTTCATTTTGGAAGTAAAATTAGGACTGATAGTGGTACTAATGGCACAGCAGCTTCTCCAGGGATGGGCACAACATTCTAACAAAACAGGGAAGCCTTCCCTGCTCCATCTCCCAGGTCTGACAAGACTGGCTCTCTCTTGCCCACTGAAGGGACCTCCAACAGATATAGAGGATGTGGCTAACCACCCGATCCACAGTGGCTGTAAGTGCTACTCCACAGGGATCTGTACTAAAATATAAGTGGTCTGAGCTACAACTAATGGCTACAGCAGAGTCAATGACTTGCAACTGAGGCAAATTACTAGTCTGTTATGATGGCAAAGGCTGTTTGCTTAATTGTTTGTTTTTGTGGCTAGAAGGTGGGTAAGAAAGTGTGACCGACAGTTTGTTCCATGGCCAAGAAGAAAATGGTGTCTCTTTCCCAGGGGAAACAAGCACCCAATGCCATTAAAAACTGAAAGCCTTTAACATTCTCTATTTTCACAGACAAACACAGTAAAAAGCACTTTAAAACACTTTACCAGCCCCACAAAGTAAAATAAAAACAGTTTATCCACAGAAAAATGGTTTGCAGTTACTTTAAACAAATTTTAAACTGACAGAAAAAGAAGAGTGCTCCCATTTAAAAGTACAGTACAGTTTTTTGACAATCCATTTAAACACATACTCCAGGAAAGTTATTTTAAATCTTAAAGAGGAAACTAATAATAATAAAGAGCACAAAAATGGAGCAGGATACAGAAAAAATAAAATTTATTAAGCGATTTCGTCAAATATTAGGATTGACTTCTTCGGAATACCAGACAGTCGGAAAGACCATCCTTTTATACATCAAACAATTAAATCATTAGTTGAATAAAATTGAATAATTAGGCATTGAGATGCTTAAAGAAATAGACTCCCTTAATTTGTAGATTGTTTCTTTCTTAATAAGATAAGCCAATTCATACTACAACTACAGAAGATATGTATGGTGAATATACACCCTGACACTAAATTACAAAAAATGCCAGCTGATGAATATCATACAATACTAAAAACTACTGGTAGAAAAAATAAAACATAATATGTATGAGTCTGTACAACAATAAATATATACAATAAAAAATCCAAATATCTTAAAACAAGCAATAAATGGTATCAATGTGAAAATGCTTTAAAAGTCTTACAAACAAATCATAGTGTGCGCCTCATTAAAATAAAAAATCAGCTTTGAGTTTTAAGTAACTGATGAGGGACACCATGTCATTCAAACCTGGGCTAGTAGTGGCGTTAACTCTAAGTTGCCACAAAAGTTCTCTAAATTCAAGGAACCAGTCACTAGGTCCCCCTCTCTCATCCATTACCACCCTTTCCAGTATAATAAACTTAAAATTGTGACTTGGAAAAGTATTAATATGCTTTGCCAAGGCATTTTTGATGCTGCCTTTAGTTATATCATAAGTATGCTGATAAACACGTGTCCTAAAAGCATTCTTGGTCTTGCCAATATAAAAGCCAGGGCACGCCTGGCATACGGCAGCATACACTACTTGTTTACTCCCACAGTTACAGTTCTGATTAACTTTTACCCATCCATACCCTTCAATAAGGACTCTGTCGCTCTCTAAAATGTATTTACATTGGGTGCAGTGCCCGCATTTTGTCATTTTCCCAATACCAAGTTTTGTATTCTTACCACTGGACTCCAAAAGATTCTTAATGCTGGAATCCTTTTTATATACTATGACGGGGGAGTCACCCACCTTTCCTCCTATGGTCTCATCGCTCATGAGAATGAACCAGTTTCTCACCAATATATCCCGAATCAGTGGGAATTGTGGGTTGTAAGTAAGAATAAGTCTGTGTTGGAATGGGGCAGTTGTCGAAACCCTGCTTTCTGAAGGTGCACAGAGTCTAGAAATGTCCAAACCCAACCTTGGATAAAAATAACCATCCACTCTCATTTAGGATACTTCTTCAAGTAATGGTTTCACAAATTCTTCAGGGTACCCCCTGTTGACTAACATACCCAATAAAACATCCATTTCCTTGTAAAAGTCCTCAATTCTGCTGATCATGCCCCTTGTCCTTTTATTAAGGATCTTTTTTGATGGAGGGGATGTCTGCTGTCAAAATGGAGAAGGGTGTTCGAGTATGTGGGTTTCCTGAAGATGTTTGAATAAAACTGACTGTTCTCCAAATCCTTGGAAATCTGTATATCAAGGTAACTGATGGATTCCATGTGAGTTACCATGGTAAACCCCAGAAAAGTAGTACTGGAGTTGAGAAACAGTAGGAATTCAGACAACTGCTTCTGGACCTCCCTCCAGAAAATAAGGTTGTCATCTAGGTACCACCTGTAAAAAGAACAGTATGTCATCCATTCAGATGTGAAAACTTGCGACAATTCCCATTGTGTCAGGACAATATTGGCAAAAACTGGTGCACAGGCCGCCCCCATAGCTATACCTGATTTTTGCTTGAAAAGATGTCCCTCAAATATCAGGAAACTGTTTTCCAGGACTAATTCCATTAAAGTCCTAAGTGTAAGAATCCTGGTATGGGAGAATGTAGTCTGTTGGCACAAAAAATCATAAAACAATTCAATGCCTTCCGAATGCAGGATGACATTGAATAAATCTTTGATGTCAATGATTATAAAAATGATGTTGCTGTCAAAAAATTCTTGCTTGGTTGTTTTAAGACAGTCCCAGGAGTCTTTAATAATGTAAGAAAATGAACTCAGTTTTTTAACTTGTGATCCAAAAATTTGGCAATACTAATAGTCTTTGAGCCTTTCATGTCCACTATGGGCCTTAATGGTGGGTGGGAGATATTCTTGTGGATTTTTGGGATCCCAAATATAGTTGGGATCCGGGGATGTTTCTGTGTGCAAAAAACAGTTCTTCCTCAGATATCTGATTATTAAAAAATAAGTCAGAAAGCACCATATCTACATGACTATATGCAATGTTTAATTCATTGCGTGATATTTGTGCATATCCATCTCCAAGAATATGTTCTAGCATACAGTCTATGTACCTTTCTTGGTCCATGACTACCAAGCCACCCCCCTTGTCAGGTTTCATGACTCTAATCTGTCTGTTGTTGGAAATGCTATCTAAAAGGATGGTCTCCTCCTTAGTTAAACTGGACAATTTACTGTTGTCTTTTATCCTGTTTAAATTCCTGATTTCCTTCATGCAAATGCCTTGGAACAGTTGTAAAGTGGGATGCAATGGGAGATTGTATATACTTGTTTTCTTGCATCCAGCTGGTAAATTATGGCTGTTCCCAGTTTCACTTATATTGACACTCAGGTTCAGTTTTCTAGTATAAAGCATGACGTCTAAAAGTGTTTTTTCCATATTAAATTAAAAAGTTTATTATACTGGAAAGGGTGGTAATGGATGAGAGATGGGGACCTAGTGCCTGGTTCTTTGAATTTAGAGAACTTATGTGGCAACTTAGAGTTAACACCACTACTAGCCCAGGTTTGAATGACATGGTGTCCCTCATCAGTTACTTAAAACTCAAAGCTGATATTTTCATGAGGCGCACACTATGATTTGTTTTTTATGTTTATGTAAGACTTTTAAAGCAATTTTCACACTGATACCAGTTATTGCTTGTTTTAAGTTATTTGGATTTTTTATCGCATATATTTATTGTTGTACAGACTCATACATATTATGTTTTATTTTTTCTACCAGTAGTTTTTAGTATTGTATGATATTCATCAGCTGGCATTTTTTGTAATTTAGTGTCAGGGTGTATATTCACCATACATATCTTCTGTAGTGCTGCTATGAATTGGCTTATCTTATTAAGAAAGAAACAATCTACAAATTAAGGGAATCTATTTCTTTAAGCATCTCAATGCCTAATTATTCAATTTTATTCAACTAATGATTTAATTGTTTGATGTATAAAAGGATGGTCTTTCCGACTGTCTGGTATTCTGAAAACGTCAATCCTAATATTTGACGAAAGCGCTTAATAAATTTTATTTTTTCTGCATCCTGCTCCATTTTCGTGCTTTTTTTGTTACTTGGTGTTTCTCTGGATTTGCCGGTAATAATAATAAAAAAAAATTATTGAATAGAAGCCCCCCCCCCGGGGAATTTATCTGCCCAGCAAAGGAAAAGCACAAGATGACTGTTGATCCTTAAAAGCCTCAGAGGACTGTACTCCTTGGTAGTGGAAAAGCTATGATGGCCTTGGTGCCAAAACTTGTCTTTTAGTGAGCTCAAATCAAGCTACCCGACAGTTTGGGTGTATTGAAGGTGCCCAGAATGTTTGGAAGCTGGCCAGCTTTTATATCCTTTTTAAGCAAGAAACAGCTTTATTAAATGATCACTTATGACACAAGCAATAATACATTTATATAAATGAATACAAATCATATTGACATATTTTCAGATACATATCTTATACAGCAGTTATAATCTATCCAGTCATTGTCAGTCAAACATTACATAGCTCATTCAATCCCTGCCTTCAATTAAACCTCATTCCTCTTCCAAAACATTATTTTGCATGTATTGTTTCCACAATTTCCATTTTTTTCTATGCAATTAGTTCCTACCCCTTTCTAAAGATCCCACTTTCAGTTGACTTATATCTGTTACTGTACTCACTACTTCAAGTACAGTTGGTTTAGACTGATTTCCAGTTTCTAGTAACTGCTTTTTTGCAGCCACCAGAATTAAACTCAGCAAGACCTTACTATGTCTAAGCAATTCCAATTTTATACCACAGCTCAAAAAATAATTTCCTTAGTTGCACCAATTTGCTCACCCAGTACATCTACTAGAGTAGTCTGCAGGGAATTTTTAAAGTCTGACAATTTATTATACTCCCAAAAAATATGTTTTCAGTTATCTCTTTCTTCCTCATCACCCCTCCAGAATCTGCAATTTACCTGAGGAAAAATCCTTCAGAGTCTGCTTGGAGTATAAAAATAACTATGTAACTCTCCCAAGTAAAGATCCTACATCTTCTAGACTTTGTTCCATATTTGGGACCAATACATATATCCACCCATTGTTTCTTTGTGAATTGCTTATCCAATCATTCTTCACAATCCTCTGTAATCTCCTCTGAATGACTCCCCTAGTTAGCGTGCAATATTTTATATGCTCTACTAATTATCTTTTTTTAACAGCAACGTCTGTTCCAGATTCTACTAAAATCTCTACCAGTGCTGGTCATTTGCTTAGAATTCTCCTACTGGTCAGCTGCTATATCCTTAGCAGGATTTAACCTATAATATGATGAATAACTGGAACATCCACAGAGGTTCATAGGTAAGTACTAGGTAATCAGTCTGCAGACCATTTCAAGACAGCCATAACTTCTATTCAAAATTTCCCTCTAGCCTCAAGGAGGGTAAGACAGGCTAGACCAGGAGGGAATTTGGGGCTGCCAATCCAATTATCTAGGTTTACCTTGAAGATGGCATGGGTGTTATTCTACTTAACATGTAGTACAAGTTTGTTCCAGAGGTGAGAGATACACTGGGATATTAAACTGTCACACCAATGTGTCGTATTTATCTGCTGATGAAGGTTTAGTTCCTTTACCGGAGTATATGATATAAAATTAGTACTGCAAAGGGATAGGAGATCAAACAGGGTTGGATCTTTCATGACACGAAAAGCTAGACAATAATCTCCAAGGAGGAGTATGTGGGTTGTAAGTAAGAAACTGAGAAAGAGAAACGACTGCCAGTCTCTCCTGATAACTAAGATTTTTGAAGTCAGTGATCTTTTTAGTTATGAATCTCCGAGGTCTATCAAGTTGTGTGATATGTTTAGATAAATACGTGCTAAAAAGGTGCATTATATTCAATAACATGTGTGAAAAGATATAGGTAAAGGGGAATTAAGACTTCTTTGGATATAGTAGAGATGCCTTTGGAAATTATTGGGGCAGATAAAAGACTTTCTGAACTACTGTGGAGACATGATGGTCAAATGATAATGAATTGCCAACAAAGAGTATGCAGATCCCTTACCACAGTATCTCATTGGAGGGGTGCATCTCCTATATGGAAAGTAAAACTGCTCTTACCAAAATGAACTATGCTACAGTTTTTTCCATTTAATTTCTGACCATTGTCCTAGCACCAATTGTAAACATAGTTGGAAGAATTAAGAGTCAGCTGAAGATCGAATAAGAACACCCAATTTACAGTCATCTGCAAACTTAGTTAATCATAAGCCAGAAGTGCTGGCCTGAAAGTCTAAGAAATATATGCCAAATAGGACAGGGCCCAAAACTGAGACCTGTGTTACACAAATGGTAATGGTTTTGCTTCCAAAAGTGGTATCTGCTACTCTAACCTCATGGGTTCTGTCAGACAGTCATTTAACTATCCATCGTACAATATCAGGATTTATATTCAGATTTATAAATCTATCGATAAGGCTTGCAGAGGGAATAGTGTCAAAGGCCTTGGCCTGGTCTAGATATACTGTATGCACTGCATAACCACTGTCCAATGCTTCAGTTACTTTTTCAAAGAAATTTATGATGTTAAAGAGATAAGACCTTCCTTTGATAAATCCACATTGATGAGGGTCCGTGATTACGAGATCTTCAATGTCCAAATTAATGAAGTCTGAGATAATGCACTCCACAGCTTTATATATAAGGCTAGTGAGACTGATGGGTCTATAGTTGCTAGGGTTCATGGTCTGACCACTCTTGCATAATGGCATTACAATCACATTTTTTCAGACTTCAGGAATGTAACCAGGTTCCTTACAAAAATGATACAGGAAGTAAACAACATATTCTAGGCAGAACACCTCAAAGCCCAGTCCCTGCACTCAGTCTTCTACAGATTGCTGAGTGGTGATCTGTGCTGGGCATACAAGGAATCCTTGGCTGCTGCTTGATGGACCTTCTGCATACCTGCAAAACAAACAACATCAGAAATACCCAAACTAAGGACTTAAACCCTACTTGCAACATAAACAGGACAAGTTGGAAAGCAATAAGTGTCTCGCTCTTCTCTGGAACAGGCGTCAAATCAATGTGAAGCAGAGTTCTTATGTAAACCAAATTCAAGTATGATTTGGACCAATGGATGTGGAATCAGGAATTCTCCCCTACTCTGGCACCTATGTCCCTGATGGGAACAGGCAATCTGTAAATGTTTGACTACCCAAGCCCTAACCTACATATGCCAGTCAGAATAATATTAAGGTCCCTAAACTTGCCAGCTACATTTGAGATGTATGCCAGGGTTTAAAAGAGCCCCTGTGGTCATTAGCCTAGCATACACCTATGATCCTATAGGTATTAAAACATTGTCAGATATAAACTTCACACATTCCAACTTTGAAGAACTAACAGAATGGAATAACTTCCCTCTGACATTAAATAAGATGATTACGTTATCCATAATACATATGTTTTATAAACAATATCATTGATACCACCTAAAAACTGCTAAGGAAGTTAAACAAGATGATACTTTCTTTCTTCTGGTATCATACAAAACCTGAAACAGTTAATATTAATCACACTAAAACCTTGTACAAAGGTAGAATTAGTTTTCCAGAAATTTGAACTTATGCTTTAACCTTCTTTAACACGGTTTTAAACTGGCTAGATGAATCACACCAAGGACAATGAATACTGTATTATCAAGGTACCTGTAATAGTTATAAAACACCTCAGAAACTGTCAGCAATACTGTGTTACAGCATCTAAATTAATTTTGAATGAAATTTGTACTAGGAATATAAAATCTAATTATTCTGTTAGCATTTTCAAATAAAAATAAGAAATTATGTTTACAAATTTCCTAACCTCAAAAATGGGGTATGTCTTACTTCTTAAAAGAGCAGGGATCACTGACATTATGAATTTGTCTAACATGAAAACTTTAAAAAGCTACATGTTAGTATTTTGGTTTGATTGTTTGAATAGCAATAACATGATATTCATTGATAAATCAATGAATACATTTTATTTCAGCAATCCTGAATGGATGTTATTCCATACTATAAGACATACTCTAATAAATAAATTACAAATACCAGCATCACAGTAGGGAAATTAATATGCCAGACATATTAATTTAATTAAATTATATATCTTCTACCAATAAAGAAGAAGATGTCAAAGTCCACAAGAATATTTATATGATTAACACATTAATCATAAATTCTAACATAAACACACAGACTACTGGAATTTCCTAGATGCAACTTATTTATTCAGTTAATCTTAGGAATGACTATAGTAGAAATCTGATCTTGAACTTGGTAAACTAATCTTCTAATAGATTACACTGGAAATTTTCCACTGGAAGAATGCACATAGAATTTTCATCACTCCACATAAAATCATGAAAGATAAGGGGTTCATATGTTAAATATTTAGAACAGTCAAGCTGACTTGCAGCATATGATTTTGACTGCACCAGCATGCAAATATTTTGGTCAGAAATAAGCAATTTCTTTTGTGCATTATAGTCAAATAATTGTATTTTAACTAGAGCAACAACCTTGAAGAATGGCCCAATTCCCAAAAGAAATAAAAAAGACCAACTTGAGCCATGGCTACAAAGGTCATAACAAAACATGGAAAAGTGATGGTTCTCCTACTTTTAATGAATTTTTAAATCTTGCTGTGTTCCATAAAAACAAATATCTCATAATAATTAGAGCTGCTTGCAATTATCCAAAATTCAAATGCTGCTCACTAATAGGCAACAGTAATTACTACAACAGGGTTCAGTTAATAAACCAGCAATCAATTAACACAAACTGAATATATAACAACAGGAGGAGAACACAACAGCAGAGCAGTCAGTGAACAAGTACAAACAAAGCAATAAAACAAAGTGCAAATAATGAAACAATAAAACAAACAAATCTGACTTGATTACTAAGGCAATAGTCAAAAGGCTAATGAATAAGTTTTTGTTCTTGCTTTAGATCTGAAGAAGTTTGGATATTTCCCAAACGAAAAGCACTTAATTTTATTTTGTTTTGGTATTAAAGTGAATAAGAACAGCTTTTTACATTTATTTCTTCAATGAGCTGAGTGAAGTGTTGGTGCTTGTTCACAGTGTGTTCTTTTCTTCAGTTTTTCGTTTGTCAGTTCATTTTCTACTTGGGCTAATGAATGTTGTTGTGTCTTTCGGCTTTTCCCAGTTAGGGGTCGCCACAGCGGAACTCTGGTCCGCTAATGACTGGCAGTAGATTTTTACGTGCCGAGTTTCCAGCTCTGATGCACAACCTTCAACGAAGGTACGCCCATTCACGCATGTATCCACACAGAAGACGCTCTAGCTGAGAATCGAACAGGACAACGTATATCTGTGAGGCGACAACGCTAGCGCAGCACACTTGGGCTAATGAATAAGTATCAGAAATTTGTTGAATTCAAGCTTAACAACAAAATCAACCACAATAGTGCAAACAAACTGTAGTTAATTAGACAAAGAAAAGGCGATGAAATGTATATAATCCATAACAAGAATGGCGAGGTTGCCTTACCTGTTATAAACTAAGCTCTTGTGCTGCTACACAGTAGGATTGTACTACTCAATGGTTCTGTGCTCTGCACAGTGAAGGGCAAAACTCAGCAAACCTTCACTTATTTAAAGTCTGTAGATTCCTTCTCTGCAGAACCTGGCATATCAAGATCAAGCACATGCCCTGAAGGAGCAAGCCAACTAAAATCAGGCACTCCCATAGTTCCACGCAAGACAGTCTCAAGTGTTTCCAGCATGGAAGGCTCTACTCTTAACCAGAGGCTGAAACAATGTAGACCCAGTCCTGCGAAGCTGCTGATATCCTTCCACTATGTTGAATCAGTAAGAACTCAGATAGACAAGGGCTTTGTGGTCCTGTACTCTCCCGGTGTCTTCCCCAGATTACACTTTAAAGTGCTGCCAGAAGCTCAGCACTAAAGGGCACTGAATTGAGCAAGACTCAGATAATTTACTGTCTGTAGGGCTCTGCCCCCCTCAAACCTACGCTCCAGCAGAAGCAGGCCATTCAAAACCATTCAGTCTGATTGTTCAGTGGAACCAAGGTCACAGAGAAGCACATAAAAGCCTTCATTCTCACTAGAGGCTGGTACACTGTACACCTGGGCCTGTGAAGCCAATGAAGTCCTTGTAATGCATTGAATCTGTCAGTACTCAGATAAAAAATAGCTTTGATTTCTTCTCTTCATTCTCTGTTAGTATCCTGTTCTCTTCTCTGGGTTTTCCATTAAAGCCCTATCAGCAGCTCAGCACTAAAGAGCAGAGAAACACAAAGAGCTTGTTCTCCTGTGAAGCTTTTGGGTTCACTGCCAATAACTTGGCAAACACTCTTGGTAGAAAAGAAATTCCAACTGGCAGCACTTTGTACTGAAAGTGGTATGGAATCACAGAAATCTGAAAGAACCTTCTATGCAGATACCAGCCACTGGTGCACAAGAAGGCATCCATGTATAATGACACCATCCAAGAACTCTGTGGTAACAATGGCATGGAGAACAACTATCTAGAACCTTGGGTACTACATAAGTCTCATGTTCAATTTATTTATTTATACAAACTCAAAGCCTCAAAGAACTATTTAGGAATCTGTACTGCCAAAGTCAGGATCATATACTACATCATCATTCCTATTACATCACCATTCCACGTATCCAAGAACGTCTTAAAACTATGCAAGTTCTTACACCTTCTTACATCCACGGGGGTTAAATTACACAACTCTGGAGTGAAAACTGCACTTCTTAATATTTGTTTTAAAACCATGTTGTACAGCAAGACAAAGAAGATTCCTGGTTACATATGAATGGTTCATAAATTCCAACTCCAGTATGAGCAATAAACCTTCACTACTCCAGCATTAATACACTAAAATCAAATCACCCCTTACTAATCTGTATGAGGTTAAGTAAAATGACAACTTCTATAATCTATCCTTATATTTCAGTTGATTAACAGTAGTGATCTGCCTTCTGAATTCCTTCTGCATGCCTTCCAATTTCCTATTTTGGGTCTTAATATGCACACATACTTACTGCCACATTACATTCAATATGTGGTCTTATTACTACCTTAAATATAAAAATTAGGACCTTTTCTTCTCTATTAGTTATTGTACATAAACATTCTTCAAGACAGAATAACATTTTCTTAAACCAAAATTAAGACAATCATCAAAATTAAGGCATTTATCAATCACAACACCCAAATCTCTTATCTCTCCTCCTCAGACATAATGCAGTTATTCCAGACATACAGATAGGTAAGGTTATATTTGCAAAAATTAATCACCTTGCATCTACTTGCATTAGAGGTCATTCTCTTAATTTTAAACTACAAGAGAAAAGAAACTACTTCAGGTTCTTCAGGTACTACTGGTTCAGGTTTGCAGTGAGCCAGACCATGTCCCGCAGAATCAGTGGTTATAAGGCAGGAACAAATCTCACATTCCTTTCTTTAGGATATTTGTCATCATGTCTACCTAATCTGTAGTATATGTCCTTCCGTGTCACTGTCGCAATATTCTTTACAACTGGGAAATCCTACAGAAGACAGACAAATGTCCGGGCAGCATTCCAAACCTTTACACTTTCCAGAAAGCCATGTGACATGTGTTTAAGGTACAAGGTACATATATGATGTATGAGCGCCTTATCCTCAGAACTTCTTTGCTGGTAGTCCAAACATTATCTTGAATTTTGTTTGCAAAATGTTTGCCAAGTTGGTTCAGCTACCAAGCCTAAGATAGGTGCTCTGTTGGGGTCCCGTCTTTCCTCTTTCTTTTGTAGTTTCTACTACTATTAAATTATAAGATTATCCGAAAGTTCTTGAACAGCTGCTTGATCCCTTAGAATGGATACCATCATACCCAGGGCCAGATCCAGCACAAGATGGCCTAGGCAATTGCCTAGGCCCTGGTGTTAGTTGAAGAGCCCGGCCATATAACATTTATTAAAAAAAAAAGTCTGAACCAGTTTTCCTGTTGGGTTGCTCTTAAAAGTCTCAGAAACCAATCTCCTGCTTGGCTGCTCTGCATACAACTGCTCCAGTCACTTTCATTGGCAAATGTTTTGGGCCAATGAGACTGGAGCTGGCAGCTGGCATGCAGAGCAAATTAAACAATAGACTTCCAGGAACTGGAGTGCGATTTCTGAACTCTGAAAGTGGGGTAGCAGGATGGAGCTCTGTCTTATATTGAGTTGAGCAGTGACTGGGAGATGGTTGAATTTCTTTGTTTGTTTTCATTGCAACTGCCATACCTCAATTAACATCTTTTTTGCTTTGTTTTCTTTGGTAAATCACTGAGAACTACAGTCAACGTCAGTCATTAGAACTTCAGTTTTTGTGGTTCACAAACTACATGTTAATGCAAAATTTGTTGCTCTGTTACCTTTTTAAGTGATTTAGAGTAGTCTACTCTCATCTGTCTCCACTTTTGTGAAGCATCTCTGATTTTGCCTCATATTTATTCCCTGTTCTTGAGCAAGTCAGTTAACCAGCCAGTGTTTTGCTGCAAATGGAAACTTGTGCTGTGTTCCTCAATGGTCCACTGGACTGTAAGCCACGTGACTATTTATGAATCAGAATAGTTATGGTGTAAAGGAAGGAAATTCATACTAGTAAACAAAAGCATCATCATATGAGCCCTGTTCTTTGGATGTGATCCTTGGTGTCTTTGTTGTTTTGAATACTGACGGTGTGTTTATTATTTAGCTGTGAGTAAACTGGACAGCATGAAGTTTATAAGTTTAATGTTGATATTTTAACAATAAATATGTTTTTAATTTAGCTTGTTTTTTGCATGTACACAAGTGTGAAATGCACTGTGTTTAGGCTACAACAGTTTTTCTATCATTTAGTGAAGATGAGTAGGTCTACGAGTTGTTAAAGAGCTGCCTCCGGTAGTATATGGTTTGATTCTTGCTTTCATTTGTCTTTTATGTGACTCTACAAAGTTACTTCACCAGACAGTACTTCTGGGCTGCTTCTAAAAAGGGACACTTGTGTCCAGTGGGCTGTCCAAGGCTGTTTGCAAATATGTTGCACATTTGTATTTTGAATTCCTGCATCCTTCACATAGACACTAACTAGTACTTCACTATATGCTATCTGAGTACTGGGTCTGATGAAGTTTGCTTAATAAGCAAACGAAAAGCGCTTTACCACATTAAAACTTGCTGTTTTGGGAAGTTTTTGCTACTCGTTCGTCCATCTTTTGGTTGTTTCTATCTGAGTACGAATCTGAGCATGCCTCTTACAGTTTAATGGTTTGCCAGAGAGATGCATTTTCAGTAAATGTGAATTTCAAGGGAAAAGAAGTTTACTGTTTCTCATACTAATTCTGTTTTCAGTGTGAGTCTGTTTCTCATACTAATTCTGTTTTCAGTGTGAGACTGTTTTTGTTTGGAAAATGGCTGTCGCTAAGTAAAGGGCTACTGATATGGCTGGCAAGAGTCTGATTCATTACCTGGCATACAATGCCACTTGTCCATGATCCATGCTGTATTGACTCTGGAGGTGTATGCTGCAGCACTATAACATTATTTGAGGCAAGAGTGCAGGGTTTAAATCGTTGCATCTTTATCTTCTGTGGGATATCGAGTAAGTTACTTGACCAGAAAACTGAACAGCTGAGAATTTGGGGTAGGCTCCTTAATGGTCTCTAAGACTGCATGCTTAGGAATTATGAACCTGTTGCTGCGGTTTCCAGCCATTCCCAATTGCATAGTTGACCTAGTTCAGGAAATGCTATAACAAAATCATCAGCACATCAATTCCAATTTTTTTATGATGCAGCATAGGCAAATTATTCTTCAAGAGCAGCAGGCACTATATCTGTAGATGAAGCACTGAAATCGAAAGTTGTTTGCCAGCAGTAACCTATTCATTTGCAATAGTTCAATTTAAATGTGGAATTATTCAGATGACTTTTACTTCTGCAGATATTGTGCATACTGGCTTAGTATATATTATCAGGTGGTTAATATATCTTATGCTCCCCTACATACTCTTCTATTAAAACTATACTACACATGGCTGGATCTAATGGCATGACACTAAAGATCTTTATACAATTTCATGTAATTCATCCAAAGCTACCAATAAAGTATATGTAATTTATTTAGTCATAACGATAAGGGGTGCACACATACAACAAAGTGGCTATACCTGTTGGTTGGGCGTGGGGGGGTGCTCTCTGTGGATGACAGTACCTTATGCTTGTATTATCTGGTCATTTTTAAACAGTCTTTAACCTTGCTTTGCAGGACTAGTGCGCATGTATGTGTGTGTGTGAATTAAGATGGCTACTGTGTGTCTGTGTGAAACAAATTTGAAATAAGTGACATTGGTCATTATTATTGTTATTAACTGTTTTGGCACAGCCATCTGGGAAGAATGCAATCAACAATTGATAGGTTTGCGGGTGTGTTTGTGGATAAAAATGACTGACCATTCTGAGTTGATAAAGTTAAAAGTAGTTAGTATGATTTTGGAAGACTACTGTCCATTAGTGTACTGCAAATTAGAATATTTTACTTTTTTAAAATCAGAGAAGTAATGTGCATACAGTTGATAAAGTGGCTACAACTGCTGAGTACAGATATTGATAGGTTATAATGACACGGTGTGAGTGGCCTTTACGGTTGAAATGTTCTGAAACTGATACTTTTTCCATTATTTGTCCAAACATTTTGTTTCACTGCTTACTGGAAAAATGCTGAAAACTACAAATTTAAAACATACTCTACCAAATGTTGCTATGCTAAACAAGAAACATATAAAGTAATCAGGAAGATGAATCAAAAGAGCAAAAGCATATAGGCATGGTCCTAAAAATGTGTGTGTGGGAGGGGTCATGGTTTGAAAACAGCCTGGGGTCCAGGGTACACAATATGTCATTGACCACGCTCAGTTGCAATGAATATGAATTTCAAGGGAACAGAAACTTACTATTGCTCATGCTAAGTCCAGTTTCAACGTGAGACTGTCATGTTTTTTTTTTGTTTAGCAAATGGTCATCAGTGTTTGTGTTGTAAAATTTAAAATAAAAGGTTTAAGTTAAATCCAAATATTTGTAAACATTGTAAAAGTAAAAAGAAAATAGTGCGCATACTGACAGGTTTGAACAGTGTTTACTGCAAATGGGGAGATACAGCCAAGTAATGGGACAATGGAATGCCTACAGGGGTGGGGCCTGTTCCATTAACCTGCCTATGGCCCCATTTGGCCCTGATCTGACCTACTTTCTCGTCATCCACAAACCTAATTAACCATATATTTTCCGCTATTAGAACTGCTAACTTAAATATACAAAATAGTGGTGGCCCCAACAAAGATCCCTACATTAATTGTTCTCTTTCTAAACATGGCATTCTTAATTCTTACTGTACTACTTTCACATTACAATAAACTTGCTACTCATTTTACTAGATAAGTATTAATCTTCAAATTCAACTGTGTTTACAGTAATTCTTTGTGGGGGAAACACAGCTGAATACCAAGGCCAAAACTAGGTAGATGTTACCCATTGATATTCCCTGATCCAAAGCTCCTACTAGTTCAGTTCCACGTAGAAAGTAAATACATTTGAAAGACAAGAACATCCTTTTACAAACCGATGTTGATTAAGGTCCATTTTCAAACTATGCATTTGTCAGTAGTTGACGTATCTCCTGTTCAAAACATTTATCTATAATGGTTGTTAAACTTACAGGTTAATAATTTTCCAACACATTACAAATATTGCCTTACAGTATTGGTGTTATAATTGCTTTCTTCCACTGCCTGGGCACATAACCTGCTTAGGCTAACTGAAATAAATATGTCAAAAAAACGAGCCATGAATTTAATAGTGTACTTTAAAAAGTAACCATTCAGTCATAAGGTCCAACTGTCAATGTTTGATTTATGCATTCTGTCAGCTTTTAATACCATTTTTATGGTAACCTCTGGACAGGTATCTATAATACTGATCTTACTATATCCCATGACATCCGGGATGTTAGTTGTTCCACCAAAAAACTTGTCACAAAGGATATTTTCCACTTGAGTATTAATCAGATATGCTAGAGCCATCAATTTCTATATTAATATTGGAGTTATCCTTGCCATACAATCTTAAATGTTTAAATAATGAACTTTTCTTTTTACTAGTGTGTTTAGTTAACTTTAGCACACAACAGTATCTAGCCTGTCTTAGCTTTAACCGAAGGTCTGCTTTGGCTTTTTGATAGCATAACTTATTGTTTGCACCAAGTTATTATATAACTGTTAATTTTTTTAAAGGTTTAGACCACCAGACAAGAAATGTCACCCCCAATTCCTTGTGAATGTCACTGGGTATACATTTATCATTTAGATGATTTATAAAACTATAAAAGGCTAACCAATTCTCCTTCACTCATTTTTTTCAGAAAATTCTGCTTGCCAGTTCCAGTTCAACAAAAATTGCTTATGGCAGCAAAGTTTGATTATAAATATTCTTCTTATGAAAATTTATTTCTTGTGCTGTACAAAACTATCAGTTTTCAAAGTTATACATAGAAGATCAGAGCTACTCAAGTCTTGCTCAGCTGAGCAATTACTGATTTTGTGACTGCCATATACCCGTATAACATCAAGGATGTTATTTAATCTTGTTGCGTCTTTTAATAGTTGTGTATAATTGTCTTCAATGCTAACTTATGTTATAAAGTTATCATCCTTAAACAATGGCATATTTAAATTTACTCCAGATACACTAACATCCCCAACAGTACTAGTGGATTTTCATCAAAGCAATCTTTAAGTATATGAAAACCTCTCTAGTGCATACATAAATATATATATATATATATATATATATATATATATATATATATATATATAATTTCTTTACGTTTACAAACACTGAAAAATTACAAATCTAAAACCTACTCTTTATAGTACATTTGATCTTTCAGCCCCTTTTGAAAACAAAATCATGCTTTACATATATTAAAATACCACCACCTTTTCTATTCCTCCTATTTTTATGGTATCCTTTAAAACCTAGGTACTACAACGTGGTTTATTTGATTCACATTCAAAACATGAAATAGTAATTTGCTATCTGGTTATTCCAGGCAGCAAATTCCTTACTAATAATCAAAATCTCTGTTTTCTTAACATTTGTAACTTTCAGTAGCTGTGGTGCCATACCTTTAAGTTCATTTGTGATTTTCAGTAGTTGCAGTACTTTACCTTCCATCTCATTTCTTCCACCAAAAAGCTGGACTTTGTTATCTGCTGGAATTCTCAGGCCTCTCACATTGCCTTTCTTTGTCTTTTTTATTGCTTAGCAAAATGCCATTTCCATTAATTATGCTTATAGTTTCACTCTATGTTTTTTCACACTTGTAACTACATTTATTCTTATATCTTGACATTTACCATCAGGAAATATCTTCATATAACCTGTCTTGTTTTGGCCCCTAGTTAGTGTTACCATCTTTCTCAAGTGGCAGAATAAGATAAGACTACTTCTTCCTCTTTATCTGTACTGTCAGAAGCATTGCCCAAATTCATATTCACCTCTACTATGTTACCCAATCCACTATTTGATTTGCATATTAATACCTTATCCCCACCTCAGTGGCTGAACTGCCAACACACCGAAATAACTTAAAGTTCATTTAAAACAAGTGAAAAGACAAGCTACTGTACCACCATCCCAACAAAAAGCAACACTTATAAATAACATCATTCTTATTAATAAAAAAGTAAAATCACAATTTATAAATTTAATATGCTATTATGTATTTGCTGTCAACAATCTAAACTTAATAAGTTCCTTGCATTCTTGTTAGGAAACAGAAAAATACAACTATAAGAACATATAAAAAGTCACCACACCAGGTTATACCATTACTCCAAATACAGCACAGCATTAATCCCTCTATACTATTGATTTTGCTATCAGTAACATCAGACTTAGCGCAAGTTTAAATGGATCAGACTATTGCACATAAAAAACAAAAAAAAAAAAAAATTCCTTAAATACACCCAGGATTATTAGAGAAGACCTGTCTATCTTCGATATTATGACATTAATAAGCGCAATTACATATTGCGCTTTATAGTACTTTTGTTATTTTGTTCTGTTCTCAGTCTCATCAGACGTTTACTTCTTGTTTTGTTCTTTGGATTGGATGCAGGTGTCTGGTTGTGCATGTGACACACCTGGGAGATATTGAGAAGCGTGGCTTTTGTAGTGCAGTTTGTATGGCATTCAGCCAGCTCTTATTTTTGGAGAGTCCGCTATTTGTTCCTGTGGGCTGTTGCACCAATCTTGGTGTTTAGCGATGTTTTTGATCCCTTAAATTTTGTGTCTAGGAGGTGACACGCCTCTACAGGATACATTGCATGTGGAGGCATGTTTTCATGCATCGTTTTGTTGTTGTTTTTGTTTGGTTCTATTGGGGACCTCATTGGTGACTGGTTTGTGTACAAAGAGCCGAGGACAGGAACTTTTAATTGAACAGCTTGGAATGGGGATATTTCTCGGGTAAATGTTTTGTTTGAGTTTGGGATAAGCTGACTGGTTCCCTAGAATAGCTTGTCATTCATGCTTAAGGTTCCGGCAGCAGAGAATTTCTTTGACGAGCAGCTTTTTTACTATTTAATGTTTCTGCCTTGACAGCAGTGCCAGGTTTGATAAGCATTTGAATATTCGCTCAAGTTTTAAAGTAAGTAATCCATGGATGTCTTAGATGTCTAAAATGATGGGAATCATGTCCATGAATAGGCTCATGTTATGTGATACATCAGTACTTCATTTTTATTTTCATATTAGGTTAAGGTGAGCATGATGACCTAGGTAACCATATTGTCGTTTCCTTACTGGATTCTTAACATACTTGGGATAATTATGATTACAGGATGTCTTTCTGCATTGCATTTATCAAATGCTAATTATGTTTCTTAAGCTGAGATCAGCCGGAGACTTGGACATCTTAGAAATGATACTTAGATTTTACAATGAATCGGAACGTGATCCGGTTTCTGGCACATATGTCATGTTATCACTGTTTTAGAGAGGTTTTCGTGACAGTTGTTTAGCGTAATGTAATTCACTTTATTTGAATTTTGTATCAGAAGGACATGGTCTGTTAAACTATCTGATTTTATTGGCATTAGTAACCATTTTTAATTCAGTATACTGTTTCTTTAACAAACGCACTGAGTAAATTGTTGATGAGTCAGTAATTGATCATTATTGATTAATTTTTTGGCTTGCGCGCCAAAATGTTTTTTATATATAAGAACTTTGTTTTTATAGTTTTAATACACCTGAAGAAGCGTAGTATAACTACGTGAAAGCGCTTGTGTTTTTTACTTCAATAAAGAAGATATTACGTGTACCTGAGTTCATCTCGTGTGGTGATTCCTGTGGATTCTATATTACCATTAACATAATAAAAAAACTTTAAAATTTTACCTAAAGTGTTATAACAGCCAGGCACTATGTCTGCCAGGCAATGACTTTCCTAAAAATTCTAACTGGATAGCAGACGTTCTATTACTTACAATATCAATTTGTTAGAAGCAAAGGACATTGCTTTAAATGCCTGATAATTCATATTCTATTTTCATTTTTTCCCAAAAAAGTCAGAACCTTAATGAAACATTGGCAATTATTCCCCAGCCAATCAGCAAATAATTATATCTTCACCTTATTTTGTAAAATAAGCTCATCAAATTTACTATCTCAGGCCTCTGCCATTGCTGTGGTTATGGAAAAATGGTAACATCTGCAAAAATGATTAACATGCATATTTGCATATCTATATCACACACATGGCTGGTCATCTTATGAATGCTCACAAATGTGAGCTCTTTTACAGTATTTGGGGAAAGAAGTATAAATGTCATCAAATCATTAATGAAAGCACTTATAAAGAAAGAAAAAAAACAGTTATGAAGTCACTTATGTCTAGAATGAGATAGAAGTCGTCCAACTCTTTTGGAACCAGACAGGGGTATAAGCAGAGCTCATGACCTCATTCTGAAAAACGAACAGCCCCAAATCCCCATCAAGGAGCACAGTTTAGGTCAATCCTAACAGCTCTGTACAGGCAGCCTGATTTCTCAGTAGAATAATAATAGGTGGAAATAATAGCACTAAGATAAGCATGACCACGATGAAGTACAAAAATTTGTGATGCCACTCTAAGCTGCAGCAAACTAAGACAAATGCCCAATTATGGATATCTCTGCATTTTTCAAGAATGAGACAGCTGGGTCACCAGATTCATCCTCTTAAGTAACGTGGTTAGTACTTGAAGGAAGAAGAATATGAAACTTTTGGACTTCCAAGATGGCTGCACACTGAGTAACAGCTTAATTTATGCTCTCTCAATGTGAAAACAGAACTTCAGAAAAGAAAGCCAGTGAATTTGTCTTTCTTGGTTAATTTCAGTAACTGGCTAGTAAGTGCATTGCGTGAATGCCAGTGAAAAAGAAATTCAGAGAACCTGAAAGAAAAGTCAAAAATGAGGAGAAAACACTGGGAAGAATCCTGCAGGTTTTCAACAAAAAGCTTTGATGCAAGACACGACTTCCAGTGATTTAGAAGAAAAAGTAAGTCAAATGTGCTCAGAGCTGATTAAAATAAATGAAACATCAAATGAGTATATCAACTCAAATAACAGAAAAGGCTGGGAAAAAAGGAAGAAGATTTAAACAGATATTCCGATGAGCTGATAAAACTGCAAAAATCAGAGTCAAAATGAAGAAAAGTATGGCTGGGTATGAGAATGATGAAGAAAAGATGTCTCATAAAATGGTAGAATTAAAGGACAGAGCATGTAGGCAAAACCTGAGATTTTCTATTGTACCAGAGAAACTGGAAGGAAAAGACTCTATTAATTTTATGAAAGTACAAATAAACAACTGGACTGGTATTCCACAGCAATAGTTGTTAACTGAAAGGGCACATCATGTGTATGCTCCATGAGAAAACAGCCAAGACATTTAATAGTAAAGATGCAATCCTATCAGCAGAAAAAGTTGATTCTAACAAAACTGTAGCAGAAGGACAAAGTACTAAAAGTTGCAGACAGTAAAATATTTGTGCAAAATGATTACTCACTGTACACCAGGCAGAAGAAGACTAAATTTATTACAGCAATCAGGGAATGTTGAGAAGCAGGTGTGAGACTCAAGCTGCCATATCCAGCCATCTTTAGAATATTGTTTCCTGGAGGGACAAAGTAATTTTTTTAATGCAGAACACGCTAAAGTGGAAATACAAAAGCTTGTCCAAAAAAGTAAACTATCAAAAAGGAGACTTGTGTTATTCTTGTGATAATAAAGTTCATAGACAGACTATGCCAGTGAAACATTTACCAATGTTCCAAAAGATAATGCTTGAGAGACAGAAAAAAGCACAAGAGTTGACTAGAAAAAGCAGGAATATATTGGAAATAAACCAGACTGGATGTGGGAAATGGAGACAAAAGGAATAAAAGCATCAACTCAGAAAATAATAGTTACATTTATGAAATATGATGGAACAAGAAAACCTGGAAATTTTGGACTTTTTTGAATTTGCTAAACTAGTAGGGAACTCCAAAGCACATGTCCTACTTCATGTCATTAATATTTGGAAGAACATTAAGGAGAGAGAAGGAGAAAGGAAAGAGGTCACTGTAAGTAAAACAATTTTTAATAGCATTTTTATGATATACTGCATGCTATAAACTAAAGCGTTTTCAGTTATTTTTATGTGTAATAAGGATACTAAAGTAAACAAGTGCCCTTATTTTTTTCCTTCTTCTTTCTTTACTGTTCTTCAGTTTTAAGAAATGTAGGCACTGTTATATAAAGAGAGAAGAAAGCCCAGACAAGACAGGATGATATAACTAAAACTGATATGCTTTTTCTTACTTTTGCATAAGGGAATGACTGAATTAAGGCCCTTGGCTTGATCTAATTACAAGTTTTAACAAGTAAATAAAAAAAACACTAAATATAATGAAAAGTTTTCCTTTAGCAAATAAATATTCAAATGCAACATGAGAAGCTTGTAATGGAAGGTAACCGTGTATATAGTTCTCATGTTTCTATAGAGACAAGCTGATAAGGGGTCTAAACAGTCTAACAGTCAAGGTGTTCTTTCAATGGCCAGGAGATGATGTTTTCTGAAAGCATTCAAGTTATTTTCTGCATCTGAAAAACAAGACAAAAACAGATAGCATTTACTGTAAGCAGAAGCATGGGCTGTCCCATGAGTCTTAGCATGGATAGCCTTCATTACAGGTTAATTAAAGCCTGTAAGTGGTGCTGTCAAACTGGGACAACTGTTCCTATCACGAGGGTTAAACTTCATTATTTGAAGATGTACATAGTTTTTTGTGTTAACCGTGCGACCTCAGAAAAAAAACTAATACACAGCAAGAGTAAGGTCCATGTCATCACAAGCACTGCCGAGGAAAACAGAGAATGTCATTGCACACTGAAGAATGACCATCTTAAAGGATTTCATAATAATTTATTCACAAAAAAAACTAAAAAAATGTTATGCGCTTTCAACCCAGCAACTTGAGACTTCATCAGAACATACTGTAAAATTAAGCACACCAACTTACTTATTTTTAAACAAGAAACACCTTTATTAAACCATCACAACATAGGCAGTCATACATTTATATAAATGAAAACAAACCACACTGACAGAATCCGAGGTGCAAGCATTTAACATCACAAACCAATGACACGCCCAGTAGCAAACATCATACATCACTTATAATCTACCCAATCATTTTTAGTCAAACTTTACATAGCTCATTTAAGTCCTACCTTCTTTTAAACCTCATTTCTCTCCTGTATGTATTGTTCCCAAAATTCCCATTTTTACCTATGTAGTTTGCTCCTACCCTTTTCTAAAGATCTCTATTCCAGTTGTTTTATCTCTGTTAATATATTCACTACTTCTAGTACAGTTGGTTTAGATTCTGATTTCCATTTTCTAGTAGTTGCTTTTTTGGCAGCCACAATAATTATAAACAGCAAGATCTTACAGTGTCTAGGCAATTCCGATTCTGTATCATAGCTAAGAAAAATAATCTCCATAATCACACCAAGCTGCCTCACCAGCATCTCTGACAGTGCATCTCACAGGCAATCCTTAAATTCTGCCAACTCACCGCACTCCCAGAAAATATGTTCCTAATTACCTCTTTCTTCCCTGTCACACCTCCAATATTTGCTGTCTACCTGAGGAAATAATTCTGTGGAGTCTATTTGCTGTATAAAAATATCTACATAAACATTTCTAAGCAAAACTCCTAAATCTTCTAGATTTTGCTGCATATTTGGGAGACATACATATATCCTCCCATTGTTTCTTTGTGAATTTCTTATCCAATCTCTCTCTCTTACAAATCCTTTCTAACTTCCTCTGATTGATTTTTATAGTTACCATGCAATATTTTATATGCTCTAATTACTCCTTTTTTAATGGCAACTTCTGTTCTAGATTCTACTAAAAACTTTAAAAGTGGATGGCACAGTGATGCAGAGGTAGAGTAGTCCCCTCACAGCAAGAGGTTCTCTATTCGATTCTCGGCTGGAGTGCCTTATATGTGGAGTCTCCATTTCCTCACTGAGTTCGTGTGGGTTTTCTCTGGGTACTCCGGTTTCCTCCTATGTTACAAAGACATGCATCTGCAGCGTTTCTCCTTGGGCATCCGCTGAAAATTGGCTACATTCCAAGTCGGACTTTCCCGGTAAACAAATGTTAAATAAATAAATAAATAGATAAGTGATTTAGTTATTTTGTTAGGGCCCCCCTATTTCTTTCTCTTTGCCTATACTCTGACATCAAGCCTTGATAGGGAAGGCAATCTCTAACCTGCAGTCCAAGTAAATTCTTGTCGTTTTCACATTCTATCATCTTTCCCTCTCTAGTTATTTGCTCCCACTACCTTGGTTCCTTTACTAGTTTTCCCCAGTAAACTCTAGCCTCGTCTTGCCTATTGTCTCTATCCCTAATTGCAGTCATCCCTATTGGAAGAATGTCTTTACTCCATTCCCATGTTGGCTAAATTCTTAGGATACTTTCTGCTACTTTACAGATTTAATATTCTGTATGATTATTGTTACTCTGCATGATTATTGTTATTCTTCTTAAAGGCCTGTATCCAAAATCCCAGTCTCTCCTTGTTTCTTGAAGTTCCCCCATTTTATCATTATCCCTTTCTATTTTTAATTATAGTTTTCTACGTGTTCTATGCATAGAAGCCTTAACCATGTAGCTCTGAAATACCCCTTCAAATTGGGTAATCCCAATCTGCCTGTTCTACTGGAAGAATCAGCTTATCCTACTTGATTCTTGCTGTCTTTCTCTCCCAGATAAAGTCCTTCAGCTCTTTATTAATTGCTGTCCACAAATTCTCCTCTGGTTGATAAAAATATGCCTGACATGTGTATAAGGCTAATGGGACTAAAAACTTTTTAACTGCTTGTATCTTGCTATCCATATCCATATGACAAAGCTTCCATTTTCTCAGTGTTTGGATTATCTTTTGGTTTAGTCTCTTACCACATATTCTTAGCTGCCACACCAGAATAATTTTTAATCCATACTCCTAGATACTTCATTTTATCATGTCCATTTAAATATGAATATTGCTGAACTAATTCATATGTGGGTACATAATTTACCACTATTGCCTTTGCTTTAGCTTCATTAATCTTGTATCCAAAAAAGATTTGAAACTGTCTCAAAATGTTCCACAACACTAATGTCTCTTTCTGGTTTCCTCATGCATAACATAATATCATCTGCAAATAAAGCCAGCTTTTCTTGACTACCACACCAATTATATCCTTGAAATTCTGAGATCCTTATTTTCTTTGCCAATGGTTCTAAATATAATGCAAATAACAACAAGGAAAGAGGACACCCCTACATGGTTCCTCTGCTCAAGCAGAAAGTATCAGAGAGAACCCCACCCACTTTAATTTTTTTCCTCCAATCCCTCATATATCCTCCTAATCAGCCTTATAATTTTTCAGGAAATTCAAATGCTTCCATTGTCTAGCTTATAGAGTCCCTGCTTACTCTGTCAAATGCTTTCTCTGCATCATGACCCACCAACAACAATGGTACTTTCTTACATTCTGTTTCCCTCTGGATCATCAATGTTCTGTTAATAATGGAAAGTGTTTGCCTCCCTTCTACAAAACCACACTGATCCCTATATATCAATTTTGGCATTACTTTTGCCATTCTTTTACCCATTAGACATGAACACTTTATAATCATGGTTTACTACTGAAATAGGCATGTATGAAGCCGGATATGATATATCTTTACCCTACTGAGGTATTACAGCTACCACTGCTTTCTTCCAGGATACTGGTACTTCTCTTAAATTACTGTTAAACAAAAACTTCCAGATCTTTAGCAGTTTTTCCCTCCTAGCTTCCAAGCATCCACAGGAATACCATATATTCCCCTGGGCTTTCCTGCAGATTGGTTATACATCATAATTTTTGTCTCATCTCCTCCTATCCTGTTTGTAATTGATCCTCATCTACCTCTAACCATGGCATATTTAATTTTTCCATAAACATTATCATTTGTATCTTTTCTTGATTTTCATATTTCTCTGCTTTATACAGACTTTCAAAGAATTTCTGAAAATTTTCTAATACCTCTACAGGATCTTTTGTTACATTCCTTGTTACAGGCTCCCTAAACATGGCAACAGCTCTTTCTACTTTCTGTTGCCTGAGTCGCTGTGCTAAAAGTTTTTGTCTTCTAGTGTTATTATCAAAAAACAGCAATCTTTCTAAAATCATGCATATTATTGAGGTAAGCCCTTATTTTCTTCTTAGTATTTTATAGTTGATATTTTCTCTTCTTGTTCTATGAGATTCCCCATATTCTCCAATACTTTAACATTTGTCAGTCCCTCTAAATAATTATTGTTACTTCTTAACCATAGCTCCCTTTCTGTTATTTCCACCCTATTTTTAAACTCCATCTTAATTTAATCCCACTCTCTAGCTATATTTTCAGAAGTAATTTCTATCCTCTTGAACAGCTCCTGAATAATCTCTACTACCCATTTCTTAAATTCTTCTCTTTTCACCAGAAAGGTGAGAAAGCACACGTGTCTCATGTTTATTTCATTACCCTGTGTTTTTATTTTAGTTGTTATTGGCGCATGATCTGAAATAGTTATTGGGTATGTATCAAGACCTTCAATTAAATGCACATGTTCCTGTGGAATGTAAACTCTGTCTAGCCAAGGCCAGTTTTTATACTTTGGAGAATAATGTGTAAATCTACTCCAAACTCCTGTTACTGAATTCACCTCTTCCATGCCAAATATTTTCATAAGTTTCTTCAAAAATCTACCCTCCTTTGTTATACTTTCCCTTCTGGGAACCACAGACACATCTTTACCTCTGCAAATCAAATTCCAGTCCCCACCTATAAGCAATATTCCTTGCTGAAAATGGATTATTTATCCCAGAATTTTCTTAAGCTCCATTATATCAGTTTTAGGTGGAATATAAATATATGTCAGTGTAATCCTCCTCCCTTGCAAGTAGCCCCTTAGTACTACAAATCTGCTTTTATTATCTTTTTATCCTCTTCAATCACTATTGAAGCTCCTCTTGTAATTAATATAAGTACTCCTCTTTTCCTTTGTCTCAGCTATTCTGCTGAAAATCCACCCTGAAAACCTTTCTTATCAAATTCACATGTTCAATTCTTTACAACGTGTCTCCTGTAATGTAGCTATTTCCACTCTACATTTTTAATAAAGTTCTCTATTCTTTCTTTTTTGTATTTATCTGTAAGACCACTGACATTTAAGGACATTACAGAAAGCATCATTGTATTAAAAGTTATTATTCCCACCTTTTATGTACAACACCTTTTTTGTTAAATATCTAGTTCCAACTTTTATGTTACATGCATACACTGTTTGGCAGGTTGAACTTTTATACAGTTATTTCTTGTCATATCCATTTGAGCCCATGTCACATCTTAGAAAATGTTTTGTTTTCTTGATAGCCCTAAAAAAAAACAAAAAAAAAAACAAACAAACAAACCCCCAATACCACCTTAAAACCTATTATTTTTTAATACTAACAGACAAAACTATGTACATCTTCAAATAGTGAAGGTTTACCCTCCTAATAAGAACTAATGTCCCAAACTGACATTCACATTGACAGTCTTGAGTTAACCTAAAAGAAAGGTTTTCCATGCTAAGATGCATGGTGCAGCCTGTGCTCCTACAATGTGCTAACTGGTTTGTCTTACCTTTATAGCTCTCCCAGCTGGGAAACCCCCTGAATGCTTTCAGAGAATATTATCTTCTAGCCAGTTTCTGTTTTTCCCACCAATCACTCTCCACCAGACTTTAACCAATTTGTCTTTATTAGACTGTCTCCATGGAGACATGAGAACCAGACAGTCAATGTCTCGTTATCAGATTTTCATGGTGACATAAGGGTCAGACACAAAATTGTTACTAAGAATACATTCATTTGATAGAAAAAAAACTCATAAGATTCAATATTCTTTTTTATTTACTTGCTTTCTCTTAAAATGTGTTAATAAATCAATCTAATGTCCTTAATCCAGTCATTCACCCATGTAAGAATGAGAAAAAGCACATTCGTTTTCTTTTGTCAAGCCCAGGCTTTTTTTTTTTTTTTTTTTTACATTGCAATGCCCACATTTCTTAAAAGTGAGCAAGAAGAAAGAGAGAAGTGAGAAAGAAAAGGAAAAAAAGAACAGCAGCATCTATTTACAATCCTATTACACTTAATTAAAAAAAACTTTATAGCATGTAAAGAAAACCATACGCCACAAAATAATATTAAGAAAAAAATTTTCTTTACTAACAGCTAACTTTCTCCCCTCTCTTTTCTTTCCCAAAGCATTTTTCTGAACATTAATGACATGAAGTAGGATGTATACTTCAGAGTCCCCCCACAAGTCCAACAAATTCTGAAAAAAGTCCAATATTTCCAGATTTTCTTTTTCTGTCATACTTCACAAATATAATTATTGCACTGTAATCCCACATTATGTTACTGGTTTTATTACTGTTAATCTTCATCTCCCAAATCATGTCTCTGCTTCATTTCCAACATACTTTTAATTCTTCTAGTCAACTCTCATGCTGCCTTCCCTCTCTCCAACATTTGCGGTTTAAACAGTGGAAAAGTTTCATAGGTACACTCTTCTCTTTGGTCTTTATTACCAGAAGAACAAGAAGCAGAATCTCCTTCTGTCTCACAGCTCACTTTTTTTTGGACAAACATTTGTATTTTCTCCTTAGCATGTACTTTATCAAAAAATTATTTTGTCCCTCAGGGGAAGAATGCATTGAAGACAGCTGGTACAGCAGTTTGAACACACCTGCGTCTTGATAATCCCTGAAGAGTGGTATGAATTTACTCCTCTTCTGCCTGGTGTACAATGAATAATCATTCTCCACAAACACTCTGCTGTCTCCCACTTTTAGTATATTGTCCTTCTGCCACAGTTTTGTCAGAATCCACTCCTTCTGCTGGTAAGATTGCATATTTACTATTAAAGGTCTAGGTTTCTTTCTCATAGCTAGGTTTGGAACACACACATGATGTGCCCTTTCAACTAACAACTTCTGCTGTGGAATACCAGTCCAGTTGCTTATTTGTGCTTTCATAAAATTAATGCTATCCATTCCTTCCAGCTTCTCTGGTATAGCTGAAAATCTCAGGTTTTCCCTACGTGCTCTGTCCTCTAATTCTATTTTTTTTTTAAAACATCTCTTCCTGAGCAGTCTTTTCTTTATTTCACCCTCTGATTTTTGTAGCTTTATCATCTCATCTGAATATTTGTTTAAAGCTTCTTCCATTTTTTCCAACCTTTTGTTGTTTGTGTTAATATACTCCTTCAGTGTTTCATTTATTTTAACCAGGCCTGTGTGCAGCTGTCTTATATCTTCCTGGAGATTACTGGAAGCCACGTACGTAGGTTGCATTGCTTTTTGTTGTACATCTGAAGAACCTTCCCCAATCAGTGTTTCTTCCTCACTTTTTGTAGCTGATTGTTTCCAGGTGCTCTGTATTTCTTTTTTCCTGGCATCTGGGCAGTACACTTACCGGCTAGTTACTGAAATTTACCCATAAACACAAAAGTCTACTGGCCTTCTCTGTTGAGTTTCTGTTTTCTCACTGGGAGAGATAGAGTTAAGCTATTACTCAATGTGCAGTCATATTCTAATCTAAGCACATCAGTTTAAATACAGTTCTTTGTGAATAAGTTAATCCTTCCATGGACAAAATTGGACAGGTATAATTAAGAGATTATTCGATAGGCTAACTAAAAAACAGTTAAAAAGCTATAGAAGTTTTTAAACTGTAAAAAGTTTAAAATTATTACGAAAATTTGTCTTAACACTCCATAACAAAATAGGGTATAAAACATACATGCATTGCAGTAGAAGGCAATTTTAAGGAAGCAAACCAAACAAAATAGAAGGCCTTGGATAAGAAATAGGAAGTCTCAAATAAGAAATAGATACTGATTGGTGTCATATGGAATCATAACTTGGCAGCCCTCATTTTTAACATAGGATGACTTAAGATGTATTCATTTAATCCAGGGAGTGTAGTGGCATCTAAACGAATTTGCCACACTAATTCTATATATTCAATTTGATTTTCCTACTGACCACTTCTAACATTTGGATTTACTATTTCCAGAATTCAAAATTCAAAATGAGTGAAACTGTGACAGACTAGACAATGTTTATATATGGCACTGTTTGTGTTTTCTTTTCTAATATTGTATACATGTTCATATATTCTTTTAGCTAACTTCCTCTATGTTTTGCCTACACAATATGTCTGCCATTGTTTTCAAATGGCCATATACACTTGATCCTTGGTTTCACAGGTTCCCCTTACAAAATTTACTTTGGTGGTATAGTTGTTATTCAGCACTATATTTCCCTGGCTTACAATATAAGAAGAAAAATTACACCTGTCACATTTCAAAGTTCCTAATTATATTTCCACTCTATCACACTCTAAAGTTTTCTTGATATTTTTAACAATCTTGTCTACAAATTGAGGACCATTTACTACAGGTCAAAAATACTTTGTCTATTGTCAATACAGACCAATTTTTATTAATAATATTCTTCATGAGAGAACAAGTACTGTTGTATTTAATTGCCATTGAATTGTCAAAATTGGGAGAGTTGTTTTGTTGGGTGTAAGGAATCTCACCTCCCTTGGTGTTTCCCAAAAGGGGGATATATTTAACCCCCCTCCTTTAACCACCTCATCATACACATTATAAAGTAGGTCATTTGGGTACCCTCTCTCTAAAAACACAGACTTCATTCTATCAATTTCTTCCAAAAACAGACTATCTTTAGATACCATCCCAGCTGCCCTTATAAATTGGCTCTTGATCAAATTCCTTTTACAGTATTGGGGATGTGAGCTTTTGTAGTGTAAATATGAGTTAGAAAATGTTCCCTTTCTATATATGGAAGACCTAAACTGTGTTCCCTTTCTATATATGGAAGACCTAAACTGTTTATTCACCACCGATAGATTAACATCCAAATAGTGGGAAGTTTGAAATGAATGAATGTTTGTGTGTAAATCTTAAAAACGTGGTAGCACTCGAAATGTAATTTAGAAAATCATTCATTTCATCCTCACTTTTCTGCCAAGTAATACAAATATCATCCAGGAATCTATAGTAAAAGGTGGAGAAAAAGTGAAAGGATGAGTTAAAGGGGCTGTCATGGGGGGAGCAAGTGCCCCCATTTTTGCCAACCTTGTCATCCTTACTTGGGAAAAACATTTTGTTTTCCACTCACCCTTTCACATGAACACATATACAATAATAGAGAAAAGGAAGCATGAACAATGCCCTTATATAAACACACTCTAGTCTTTCACGCTTTCAGTAATTTTGAATTTGGAATTCTGGAAATAGTAAATCTGACTGTTAGAGGTAGTCAGTGGGAAAATCAAACTGAATATAGAGAATTATTCAGGCAAATTTGTTTAGATGCCACTACACTCCCTGGATTAAGGGAACACATCTCAATCATCCTGTGTTAAAAATGAGGGTTGCCAAGTTATGATTCCATATGACACCAGTCGGTATATATTTCTTATTCCAGGCTTCCTATTTCTTATCCAAGGACTTCTATTTTGTTTGGTTTGCTTTCTTAAAATTGCCTTCTACTGCAATTCATTTATGTTTTTTATACCCTATTTTGTTATGGAGTGCTGTGACAAATTTTCTTAGCCATTTTAAACTTTATACAGTTTAAAAACTTCTATGGCTTTTTAACTGTTTTTTAGTTAGCTTATTGAATTGCTGTTTAATTATACTTCTCCAATCATGTCCATGGAATGATTAACTAATTCACAAATAACTGTATTTAAACTGGTGTGCTTAATTTTACAATATGTTCTGATGAAGTCCTGAGATTCTGGGACAAAAGTGATTAACATTTTATTTTTTTAAAAACAACTATTACTGAATCCTTTAAACTGGTCATTCTTCAATGTGCAGCGACATTCTCTGTGTTCTTTGGCAATGCCTGTGACAACATGGACCTTACTTTTGCTGTTTGTGCATTTGTATTAAATTAACAGGTTCTGGAGGTGTGTTTGTTGTTTTGTTTGAGGGTTTTCATTAAAACAAAAAAGTTTTGTAAGATGTGACACAGTTTCAAATGGATATGACAAGAAACAACTGTATAAAAGATCAACCTGCCAAATATTAGTGTATGCATGTAACACAAAAACTGAAACTAGACATTTAAAAAAAGCTTTTTATACATAATGAGTGGGGAATAATAACTTATCATAATGACAACACTTTCTACATTATCTTTAAATGTGAATAGTCTCATAGATATATATATAAAAAGAAAGAGTAGTGAAGTATATTAAAAATGGACTGTGCAAATATCAATGCTACAGGAAACACCTTTGGAAAGAGAAAGAGTAGTGAAGTATATTAAAAATGCAGAGTGCAAATATCTATGCTACAGGAAACACCTTTGGAAAGAAATGAGTATGTGAAATTGATAAAGAAAGGATTTCAGGATGGTTATTTGACGGAATATCTGGGGCATAGGAAAAGTGGAGTACTTATACTAATTGCAAGAGGAGTTCCAATAGTGATAGAAAAGGGGAAAAAAAGATAATAATGCTAGATATGTAGTACTAAGGGGCTACTGGCAAAGGAGGAGGATTTCGCTAGCATGTATTTATATTCCTCCTAAAACTGCTATAATGTTGCTTAAGAAAGTTCTGGGAAAAATAATCAGCTTTCAGTAGGAAATATTATTTATTTTATTTTTTTGTTTAAGTTTGATGACCAGGGAAGTCCACTGGGCCAAGAAGAGCCCATTTTCAGTGGAGGCCCAGGGAGAAAAGCTCCACAATAACTGCAAATTACATTTCACATGTTACAAAAGGATATAGTTCATACAGCTAATTAAACATTTTTCAGATAAGCTCCATGATATTTGCAATTGGCTTGTCACAATGTTACAAAAATTAAAATACATAATTCAATACAGAAATTTCAACATTTACATAAAATTAATATTTTTGTTATAAACTCAATTGTAGGTTTAACATTTCAAAATATATAGCTACTAGCCATTTGTAGGTTAGGAAAATATTATGCATGGAGAGGGTAATAGTATATTTGAGATTGGAGAGTATAGTATAATACATATTAGAGAGAAAATTAGTTTTTGGTATGGGAGGGATTGTTTTGGGTGGGATGAAGTAATAGTAGATGTAGTTGGATGAGTCAGTGCAAGGTGGAATGAGGAGGGAGGGGTTTAAGTTGGAGCGTGGCAAGGGCATTCCCATTTGGAAGAAAGATGACAGAGTAGCTGAGATTTGAAATTTACATGGTTAGGTAGGTTGCGTAGGTGTGTGGGGAGAAAGTTTCACTGTTTAGCTAAGGAATGGGACAGCAGTAGATGGCCAGGAGGACGTGCAGGTTTGTGGACCTGAAGGAGATTTTGTTTTTTGGATCTGAGTGAGCGGTTGGGAATGTAAGGTTTTAAGGAAGTAGCGAGAGCTGGGCAGCTGGCAGGTTTAAAGATGAGCTTGTGGGCAATGGTGAGTTTTAAGTAACTGAGGTAGCTGGGTAGTTCAAGCCAGTTGTGGGTGAGGATGGAGCGGCAGTGGTGGGATGAGTGTTTTGAATTGGTTGCAAATTTGGAGATCTTGTGGTAGCAGGATTCAAGTTTGGACCGAAGGCCAAGATAGAGATTGGTGAAAAGAGGGGCACCGTACATAAGGGGGGGAGTAGGAAGGTGGATGCAAGAGTTTGATATGTAGAGGGGCTTAGGAAGCTGTTGTGCCTGTAGAGGAGACCTAACTTTTGGTGGGTTTTCTTGATTGCTGAGCAGATGTGGATGTCAGTTTTTAGTTCTTCATCAATAATGATGCCAAGAAGCTTGGTGTTGGGAACGATTTCAAGGAGGGTATTGTTTTGGCTCTGTATGCGAATGTGGATTTGTCAATGGAGTTTTTGGTAGGGGAAAAATTATTTTGATTTTATTTGCATTTAGTGCCAGATGGTTAGACTGCATTCAGGTTTCTGTTTTGGAAAAGGCTAGTTGGGTTTTTGCTAGGAGCTCGGAGGGGGAGAAGGCTGAGCAGATGATTGTTGAGTCATCTGCATAATGGATGATAGATGAGTCTGGGACGGATTGGAGGAAGTTGTTAATGAATAGGTTGACGAGAAAAGGGCCAAGACCAGAACCTTGTGGGACACCTGTGGGTGTGGGAAGGAGGGTGGAGGTTGAAGTTTTCCACTGGACAGCTTGTTGTTGGTTGCACAAATAGCTGGAAAACTAGGCGATGGTGGTGGGAGAGAGGTGTATTGTGGAGAGTTGAGATATAAGTAGGGTGTGTGAGATGGTGTCAAAGGTCTTTGACAGATCTAGGAATAGTGTGAATATGAACTTGCCTGAGTCACGTTCCAAGTTTATGGTTTCAAGAAAGGAAAGAAGTGTAGTCATGGTGCTGTGGCTAGGGCGGAAGCCATGTTGGGTAGGGGAGAGGAGAATGTTTAGTGTTAGGTGTGCTATGAGTTGTGCTTGTACTGTTTTCTCTAGTATTTTAGAAACAGGGGAAAGGATGGAAATAGGCCTGAAGTTGGTGGTATCAGTATTTTTGCCACCTTTCTGGTGGGGGATGATGTAAGCATGGCGCCATATAGAAGGAACGTATGATTCTTGTATGGATCTATTTATAAGTATAGAGATGGGATAGGCAATGCTGTGTGCAGATTGTTTGAGGAAGGTGGGTGGAAGGTTGGGTGAATTGCAACAGAATTTGAGTTTGAGGAGAAGTCTTTTTATAGTGTTTGTGAGGATGGGCTTGAGGCAGAAGGATGTGGAGGAAGGCTGATAATTGGGCTGGTGGTTGGGGCAGAAGGAGGTGGTGGTGGAGGAGGGAGGTGGGAAGGAGGCTGATATGTTAGCTATGCAGTCTATGAAAAATGAGTTGAACTGGCTGGCTGTTTCAAGGTTGGAGAGGTTGGGGTCTGGGCAGGGGTTTTCTTTGTTGCCAGGATGCAGCATGGATGAGATGGAGTCCCAGAACTTTTTTGGATTTGTTGAATGCAAGGACTGGAGTTTGGAGTAGTGGGCTTTGCGGTCTTTAATTATTATTTTTTTTTTTGCGGAGTTTCGTAGTTGCTTATACTCTAGGAAGGTGTTAGGGTTTTTATGTTTTTGATATTGTTTCCATTTTTCTTCCTTTGGTGCAAGGCTAGTTTAGTATTTTTTGATAACCATGGGCAGGGATTGGTTTTGATGCGTTTGGTTTGAGGGAGGGGCTTGCTGATTGAGAAGCATTAGGAATGAGTGGTTACAGTAGGAAAACAGCATCATCTAGAGGAAGGGTTTTTATTACTTACAGGTGGGGACTGGAATTTCATTTGCAATGAGGACGATGTATCGGGGAGGGGCTAGAAGGGAAAATAAAAGTAATGAGGGTAAACTTTTGAAGAAATTTATGAAAGGTGTGATCTCGGTACTAGGAGTTTTGGAGAGAATTTACATACTGTTCTCTGAGGTGCAAAAAAACTGGGCTAGGCTAGACAAAAATTATATTTCACAGGAACGTGCTTTTAATAGAAACTTTTGATATGCATCCAAAAACTATTTCAGATCATGTGCCAATAAAATAAAAATACAGGGTTATGAAATAAAAATGAGACACTGGTGCTTTCCCACCTATCTGTTAAACAGTGAAGAATTTAAGCAATGGGTAGTGGAAATTATTTGGGAATTATTTATTTATTTATTTATTTAACATTTGTTAACTGGGAAAGTCCGACTTGGAACAAAGCCAATTTTCATCGGAGGCCCGGGGAGAAAGGCTCCAGATTATTAAGGAAGATGGGAATTTCTTCTTAAAATATTGCTAGGGACGGGGATAAAATTAAAGTGAAGTTTAAAAATAGGGTGGAAATAAAAGAAAAAGAAATATGGTTAAAAAGTAACACAAATTATTTAGAGGGACTGACAATGATTAAAGTATTGCAGAATGGGGTAATCTCACAGAAGAAAAAGAGGCGCAACTGCAGAATGCTAAAAATAAAATAAAGACCTCCCTCCACAACATGCATGAGTTCAGAAAGACTGCTGTTAAGCAACTGTTTTGTGATAATAACTCCAGAGCACAGAAACTTTTAGCTCAAGCCAGGCAACAGAAACTAGCAAGGGTTATTGCTAAGCTTAGGAAGCTTATAACAAGGAAAATAAGCAGAGAACCTGTAAAGGCATTAGAAATATTTTGGAAATTTTATGAAAATCTTTATAAAGCAAAACAATGTGGAAATCAAGAAAAAGGGCAAATAGAAATATTTACGGAAGAATTAAATATACCAATGTTAGAGGTGGATGAGGCTCAATTACTAACAGGAGAGGAGGACATGAGATAAAAAAGGTGATGTATGACCAATCTAAAGGAAAGTCTCCAGAAAAGGTGGTATTCCTGTGGAAATTTTGAAGCTAGGAGGGATGAAAATGATAAAGATCTGGAAGGCTTTGATTAACAGTATTTTAAAAGGATGAGAAGAACCAACATTCTGGAAGAAAGCAGTGGTGGTTGTAATACCTAAAATTGATGAAGGTGACTCAGATCCAGCTTCATACAGGCATATTTCAATTCTAAACCATGATTATGAAGGGTTTAGATCTATAATGGGTAAAAGAATGGCAAAGATGATGCCAAAACTGATAGATACGGTTCAATGTGGTTTTGTGGAGGGGAGGCAAACATTTGACAACTTTAAGTGAACAATGATGATCCAGAGGGAAGCAGAATGTAAGAAAATAACCACTGTTATTGTTGGATCCTGATGCAGAGAAGGCATTCAACAAAGTAAGATGGGATTTTAGGATGTTATGATTAGGGCAATGAAGCATTTGCATTCCCTGATAAAATTATAAGGTTGATTAGGAGGATGCATGAGGTATTGGAGGTAAAAACTAAAGTGGGGGGGGGTTCTCTCTAATCAGTTCTATTTCAGAAGAGGAATGAGGCAGGGGTGTCCTACTTCCCCTTTGATATTTGCATTATATTTAGAACTATTGACTAAGAAAATAAGGAATTCAGAAATTCAAGTTTATAATTGGTATGGTAATTAAGAAAAGTTTGTTTTCTTTGCAGATGATTTTATTTTATACCTGATAAAACCAGAAAAGGACATTTCAATGTTGTGGAACATTCTGAGACAGATTCATGTATTTTCGGTTTACAAAATTAATGAAGATAAAAAAAAAATAAATTATGTACTTACCATAACATTCCATGTTTGTTGTCCATCTCAACATTTATTCTCACTGATGGGTCGGATCCAATCCATCAGATCCATCTCGGCCTTATATAAAAGCTCGAGGCCTTCAGCAAAGCTCATGGGCATTCTCCCTCACCCATAATGCAACTCCCTAACTTCCTCAGATCTTGTTTTCCCCTGACAACCCATACAGAAGTAACTGCTTCACAGATTAACAGACAAAAAAAATTATTTCTGAAGCTATAGAGTCCTGTAATACCCAAAGAGCACTACTCGGTCTCCCAGGAGTATAGGGAGGGGGAATGGAGGGTGGGTTGTAAGAATAAAGTCATGATGGATAACACACATGGAATGTTATGCTAATTACATAACTTAAACTCCGGAGCACAATATCTGCACCAGCAACAAACCAAGTTTTCGATGATTTTATTTAAAAATGAGCGCTTTCGGTAGAGAGCATTCTCCCCACCTTCATCAGATAATAGTTTCGTTTAAAACCACACTTTATATATACATAGCTGATTGTCAATCAATTGATTAACATAACTGCTAATGAAGTGATTAAACCGACATAATTAAATAAAACTGTTTGCTGCTATTTAGTTAGGTATAAGCATATTTCCCAAAATCAACAAATTAAAACTAGCGGCTTTAAACTAAACCGCAACTAATTGAAATACAAATTTGAATGAAAAACACATAAATAATGTCACCATGGTACGCAAAATTGTATTCTATAACTCGGGTTACAACCGTTTAAATACCTTGAACCTATTGAACAATAAGAGACCTGACATAAATCATGTTAAAAAATATATATATATATACAAGAATACAATATACATCTGTGTATGTGTCATGTGTATATGCTTATTCTTGTTTTACTATTTCTATTTTAATTCCAATTATTGTGACTCTTAACTTATTTAAAAATTGTTAGACTATTGAGACTAATGTGACAGTAAGAGTTGAAATGCAGGTACATTCCGTATCAACTATACAATTGTATATAACATATGTAAAAATATGTATGTATAAAGTGAATGTAAATGTGTATATACTACATATTTTAAATATTGTGTCCTATCTCTTAAGAGCTTTTAATTTTAATATACATTTAATGGACACTATCTCATTAAGCCCTGGAAAAGTGTAGGATGAGGTACGTACTTGCCAAAAAACCTCCTGTTCCTCCAGTTCAAGTTGCCAGGGTCCTCCCCTAATAGAAGGCTGTACCTGTTGTAAAATAGTGAAAAGAAAAGAGTGGTCAAAATGTTGGCTAACATGTTTGGCCAGAGCATTGTTCATGTCCCTGATATTAATGGCATGTACATGCTCATAAATCCTTTTCTTAAATGGTCTATCGGTTTTGCCGATATAAAATGCAGGACACTGTCTGCATGTTGCCACATAGACCACTCCTTTAGACAGACAGTTAAATCTGCCATTTATTCTATATTCTTTCCCTACCATTCGTATGCTAGTGCCCACTGAGATGAACTTACAATATGGGCAACGTCCACATTTATTCATCCCTTAATAATTCTGTTGGACTTATGATTGGTTCTTTCCAACATGTTTTTTAAATTTTGCCCCCTTCTGTAAGTGAATCTAGGTGTTTCACCCACACACTTAGCCAACTCTTGATCCTCCAACAAAACATTCCAATTCTTGATGAAAATGTTTTTTATAGCCTTATGATCCAGACTAAACGTAAACAGAAAAGAAATGTTGCCAATGGCATTTCCGTTTACATTGTCTTTTGTTTTTGTTACTATTCTTCCTTCTCTAAGAATCGGCTGAAAATGACCCGATTCCTTTTAGCAATTACTTCCTTCGGATCTTATCAACAAATGAATTTGGATATCCCCTCAATAGAAACATAGAGAAAATATTTTCACATTCCCCAAGGAATTCCTCCTGCTCAGAAACCATCCTTGCAGCCCTGACAAATTGTCCTTTGACAACGCTCCTCTTTTGATGGATAGGGTGTGAGCTGGTGAAATGTAAATATGTGTTGGAAAAGGTTGTTTTCCTATGAATAGTTGAAATCAATCTATTACACACTATGTCCTTCCTTAATTTGACATCCAGAAACGTAGTTTCCATATCATCAATGGAATACGTAAATTCCAAAAAGTTAGTTGACATGGTAATACTGTCAATAAAATTTGGAATTGAGTCAGGTGACCCCTTCCATAAGAAAAACATGTCATCTTGGTACCTCGTGTACCAAGAGACATTCGTCTGATAGAGTGGGTTACAAAACAGGTGTTGGTTCTCCCATTGTGCTAACACGCTGTTTGCAAAAGTGCAACCACACAAGGGGCAACCAGCGGAGACGCTAGGTTCTCCAAATGAGGTTGAACATGGACTTCATGGCCTTTCACCATGGGTACCACAGGGGCCCTCTATTCTTTGTAATTCCTCAGGGGACTTTAAAATTTACAACTATACTGTGTTGAATGTTGACGCATATGTGGTTGAATTTCTTGCCAAAGGACTATCATTTATCCCAGATAGGCACTGTGATCTGGTAAAAACAATAATCGACTTAAAACTTTTTGTTAGGAAATTAAATCTAGCATATGCGTTGGGGAACACCCCTTCACTTTTAAGCTCACTAAGAGTCTCGAGTGTGTTCAATCCACCTTTAACAGGAATTTTAGCCTTTTTTGAAAAATCATGTGAATTAGATTTAAGGGCCCTAGTGCATAAAAACAATTCAGGCATTAGGAATGGCTGTAAATCACGTTCTAATGCAAGTATGGACAAACTTGCATTCATTCAAATGCTAAATGAATGTAACATCAGGGTGATGGCACCTGATAAAGGGGGTGGGTTGATTTTCATGGATCAACATGTGTATGAGAACAAAATAATTCAACATTTAAACTCTGACTCCTATGTGCAAGCTAGTATTAGTGAAGTCAATAGAGCATACAGTAAGATCAGAGAAGTATTGGGGGACCTGTTTTTAGAAGGGATTATTGACAATGACACCTTACAATACATCACAATGTTAGCACCCAGGATCCCTACCATTTTTGGTACACCTAAGATCCACAAGGACTTGATTGATCCCCCTTTCAGACCAATTGTGGACGGAAGGGGGTCAATCACATATGCTTGTGCCAAATTGGTTGATAGCATTTTGAAACCTTTGCTCAAATCAGAAATCCAAATTTGTAGGGATTCCTGGAGTTTTCTGGAAGACATTGGAAAAATTCCTTTTGATCCATCAAACATTTTTCTTGTGGTTGATATAAAAGACCTATATACTGTCATCCTACATCAGATAGGTGTTGAATGGACTGTGGATTTCATGTTACGTAAAGGGGCATCAACAGACCACATGCATTTAGTGGAAACCCTCTTGGATTTGATTCTCACGAACAATTACTTAGTGTTCAACAACAAACACTATCTTCAAACTACAGGTATAGCTATGGGTTCTCCCTGTGGTTGCACTTTCGCAAACAGTGTGTTAGCACAATGGGAGAACCAACACCTGTTTTGTAACCCACTCTATCAGATGAATGTCTCTTGGTACACGAGGTACCAAGATGACATGTTTTTCTTATGGAAGGGGTCACCTGACTCAATTCCAAATTTTATCGACAGTATCACCATGTCAACTAACTTTTTGGAATTCACGTATTCCATTGATGATATGGAAACTACGTTTCTGGATGTCAAATTAAGGAAGGACGTAGTGTGTAATAGATTGATTTCAACTATTCATAGGAAAACAACCTTTTCCAACACATATTTACATTTCACCAGCTCACACCCTATCCATCAAAAGAGGAGCGTTGTCAAAGGACAATTTGTCAGGGCTGCAAGGATGGTTTCTGAGCAGGAGGAATTCCTTGGGGAATGTGAAAATATTTTCTCTATGTTTCTATTGAGGGGATATCCAAATTCATTTGTTGATAAGATCCGGAAGGAAGTAATTGCTAAAAGGGAATCGGGTCATTTTCAGCCGATTCTTAGAGAAGGAAGAATAGTAACAAAAACAAAAGACAATGTAAACGGAAATGCCATTGGCAACATTTCTTTTCTGTTTACGTTTAGTCTGGATCATAAGGCTATAAAAAACATTTTCATCAAGAATTGGAATGTTTTGTTGGAGGATCAAGAGTTGGCTAAGTGTGTGGGTGAAACACCTAGATTCACTTACAGAAGGGGGCAAAATTTAAAAAACATGTTGGAAAGAACCAACCATAAGTCCAACAGAATTATTAAGGGGATGAATAAATGTGGACGTTGCCCATATTGTAAGTTCATCTCAGTGTGCACTTGCATACGAATGGTAGGGAAAGAATATAGAATAAATGGCAGATTTAACTGTCTGTCTAAAGGAGTGGTCTATGTGGCAACATGCAGACAGTGTCCTGCATTTTATATCGGCAAAACCGATAGACCATTTAAGAAAAGGATTTATGAGCATGTACATGCCATTAATATCAGGGACATGAACAATGCTCTGGCCAAACATGTTAGCCAACATTTTGACCACTCTTTTCTTTTCACTATTTTACAACAGGTACAGCCTTCTATTAGGGGAGGACCCTGGCAACTTGAACTGGAGGAACAGGAGGTTTTTTGGCAAGTACGTACCTCATCCTACACTTTTCCAGGGCTTAATGAGATAGTGTCCATTAAATGTATATTAAAATTAAAAGCTCTTAAGAGATAGGACACAATATTTAAAATATGTAGTATATACACATTTACATTCACTTTATACATACATATTTTTTACATATGTTATATACAATTGTATAGTTGATACGGAATGTACCTGCATTTCAACTCTTACTGTCACATTAGTCTCAATAGTCTAACAATTTTTAAATAAGTTAAGAGTCACAATAATTGGAATTAAAATAGAAATAGTAAAACAAGAATAAGCATATACACATGACACATACACAGATGTATATTGTATTCTTGTATATATATATATTTTTTAACATGATTTATGTCAGGTCTCTTATTGTTCAATAGGTTCAAGGTATTTAAACGGTTGTAACCCGAGTTATAGAATACAATTTTGCGTACCATGGTGACATTATTTATGTGTTTTTCATTCAAATTTGTATTTCAATTAGTTGCGGTTTAGTTTAAAGCCGTTAGTTTTAATTTGTTGATTTTGGGAAATATGCTTATACCTAACTAAATAGCAGCAAACAGTTTTATTTAATTATGTCGGTTTAATCACTTCATTAGCAGTTATGTTAATCAATTGATTGACAATCAGCTATGTATATATAAAGTGTGGTTTTAAATGAAACTATTATCTGATGAAGGTGGGGAGAATGCTCTCTACCGAAAGCGCTCATTTTTAAATAAAATCATCGAAAACTTGGTTTGTTGCTGGTGCAGATATTGTGCTCCGGAGTTTTGGTTTGGCTAGCACTGTGCCACTTGGTGTTTTTTCAATAGTTTGCCTCTGGTGTTTGACTTTGTGGAATTAATTACATAACTTCTTTATGTGATGTTGTCAATCTCGCCTTTATTCTCACTGATGAGACCACATCCTAAGCTACCTGATTCTTGGGTGGCTCATGGGAGAATATTCCTCAGAACCATAAAACCAAAAGATGCTCTACTCCTAAAGGCCAAATCCACTTTGTAATGAGTAATAAAGGTATGAGGTTTTGCCCATGTCGTTGCAGCACAGATGTTATCCAAAGGTAACCCAGCTTGTAAGGCTGCAGAAGTAGCTGTTAACCTAGTGGAATGAGCTTTAACAGCGTTAGCAAGAGTGTTGTTCTTAGAACTGTAAATAAAGGACATACATTGTGAAAGCCATCTGGATAAGATAACTTTGGACACTGGTAGGCCTTTTCTAACATCAGAATAAGAAATAAATAGCCGATCTGATTGTCTGATTCCTGAACTTGTGTAAGTAAGAAATGTAATCATCTATGACATAAAGTCCAGAAGAAGCAATTAATATTCCCCTTTGTTTTGGAAGCTTGGGAAGAAAAACGGTAGTTCCATAGATTGATTGAGGTTACTTTCTGACACAACTTTGGGTAGGAATGAGGGGTTGGTGCATAAAGAAACTCTGTTCTTATGAAATACCAGGTATGGTGGCTTGGCAGATAAAACCTGTAATTCCAAAACTCTCCTTGCTGAAGTAATAGCCACCAAAATGAGTGTCTTCCAGGAGAGATACTTCAATTCACAGGTAGCAGATGGTTCGAAGGGAGGACAGATAATATCTGACAATACAAAATTCAGATCCCAAGGTGGCGACGGGTTTTTGTATGGAAGTCTTATCATTGTAGTTCCTTTCAAGGATGCCTTACAAAGTCTGCTTGACATGACTCCAGAACCATTTTCTTCTATATGAAAATTTGAAATTGCTGCCAACTGACTTCTAATAGTGGCTGCAGCTGCCTCCTCACTGAAAAGATTCGCCAAAAATTCTAGAATAGAATGTATGGGCGCAGTAAAGGGATCTATTTGATTATTGCAGGCCGATGAAACAAATCTTTTCCATTTACCTCTGTATAATTTACATGTAATTGATTTATGGGAAGATAACAAAATATGTTTTACTGGAGACGAAAGGACAGGAAACCTGGCAATCAGGGGAACTGCAGCAGCCAAGCTGTTAGTTTGAGATTGTCCAGATTGGGGTAAACCATGCCTGACGGGTGGGTCAGAAGGTCCAGAGCTGGGTCCAGAATCCGTGGTTCGTCCCTCACATGAGGCTGAAGAAAGGGGAACCAAATTTGTTGAGGCCAATAGGAAGCAATTAGGATTGTCGTCTCCAACAAACTTGCTTTCTGCAAAAATTTGGGAATTAGAGAAATTGGCCGAAAGGCATAAAGAAGTCCCAGGGGTCAATCGTGAACAAGTGCATCCCTTGGTTACTTCCCAGCAGGAGGGATCAGGGCAAAATAGTTGCTACATTTGGCATTGGTAGGTGATGCAAATAGACTACAGCAAGGCTGGCCCCATTTTCAGAAGATCTCTTCTGCAACTTTTTGAGTGACCACTCATGCCGCCATAAAATAGCTCTGCTCAATTTGTCTGCAATTACGATGGATTTCCCGGGAATGTGTGTTGCTATCAGAAAGTGGTTAGAAGTTGTTGCCCATTGCCAGACCCTCAGGGCTTCTCGACAAAGGGGGTAAGATCTATCCCTCTCCCTGTTTATGTACAAGACCACAGACACGTCTGATTGGAATGCTATCATTCCCAGAGAGAGAGAGTCTTGAAATGCTTGCAATGCCAAAAGCACCACCCTCATCTCCAAGATGTTTATGTGCAACTGAGCCTTGTGCTGTTGCCAGATGCCTTGAACTGTCTTCCTGAGATAATGCCTCCCCCCCATCTGGGAAGCATCTGTGGTCACCGTGGCTTGGGGTTGAGGGAGAATAAATTGACGGCCTTGAGATACCAAAGGACAGTAAATCCACCATTGGAAATCTCTTTTGCATGAATTACTTATTCTGATCTTGTGCATCATAGGAAGTTCTAGAATTGACCATTGTGTCGAACGTAACCACTGAAGTATTCTCTCATGTGGAGACAAGCTAGGGGAATGAGAACAATTGAAGCAGCTTTTTTTCCCATTAATTGGAGAACTAGTTTGGCAAAAGCTTGTTTCTTTCTGATCAACAGTCTTACATAATGGTGAAGATCATCTACTCTGTCTTGTGAAAGTTTTGCTATCATTGTAGTTGTGTTTACCTAAGAAGGAACAGAGCTGTAGAGTATACTCCCTAGCTTGCAGCAGGAGATGCCTGGTCGGGGCGGTTATAAGACAGTCGTCCAGATACAAATACACCCGGAATCCCTGGCGTCTCAGGTGAGCCGTCACTACTGCCATGCATTTGGTGAACACTCTGGGGGCTGCAGTGAGACCAAAGGGTAGAGCTCGAAACTGGAAGTGGCAATCTCCTAGCTGGAAGTGCAAGTGCCTTCTGGATTGCCTTTTGCTTTCTTATATGGTAGTATGCATCCTGAAGGTCTATACAGCACATCAAATTGTCTTTTTCTAAGAATGGAAGTATCGACTGCTGTGTCACCATCCAGAACTTGGTCTTTTTCACAGATTTGTTCAGATTGCTGAGATCCATGATTGGTCTCCAGTCCCCTGTTTTCTCTGAAGCTAAAAAGAACTTTGAGTAAGTTCCAAATCCTCTCTGGTCTGCGGGGACTTCTTGGATTTTTCTTAGCAACTTCAGAATTTCTAAGGTTGTTTGTTCCTTCTGACTGGGTGGAACATCTGGAACGGATTTGTTTGTGGGAGTGGGGAAGGAGAAGGCAATAATATAACCCCTGGATATTTTGCCCTGCACCCATTTCTCATTTATCTTTTGCCAGGTTTCACAGTGCAGAGACAACTGTTCCCTGACTGCCTCCAGAGGTGAGCAATTGGGCAGCCCCCTTCAGGAGCGCGGAAAGATACTCAGGAGTCCTGGTTCTGCAGGCCTCCCCTGCTGTGAGGGCGGCATCTACCATTATTGTTCCCCCCTCTGCTTCTAGGGGAACTTTCACCCTGTGTGTCTTGGAAAGACCTTTGTGATTTTCTTTACTACATCTTCCCACTACCTCGCTGACCTTTGTTTAAGAGTCTGGTAGGTGTGGAAAAATGTACTCCAATGGCAGATGAGGTCTTGCCTTCCTGTTACACCTGGTGAACATTTCTTTTACTTTAGGCCCAAAAAGAGAAGAGCCATCCAAACAGGTGTTGAGTTGGCTCTACGGAATCTGGGGTCTCCCAAGCCTTCCGAAATACTAAAGCAATAAGCTCACTGGAAGGAGGGGTCACCCAAGTGGTTGTGGGGGCAAAACCCAAAAGCCTTCAGGTATATTGACTCCTCAGCTGAAGGGGATGTTGACTGCCAATCACCTCTCTGCTTTAAAGTTTCCAGGATGTCTCCAAAAGAGACATCTTCAGGAGATGGCCATGGGGACCCTTCTGAATCTTTGAGGTCAATATCAAATATGATCAACTCCTCCAGGGAGTCAAGACGCTTCCTCTTGCAAGTTCTCTTCTGAGGGACCTCCTCAGCGGGTTAGCCTGGGGAAGTTTCAGAAGGGGGAGTTCATTGTTGGACATCCTGAGGCCTGGGGTCCCTGCGGTCCTGCAGAGAAGGTATATGAGAAGGCAAAGACACCTGCGCAGAACTGGGAGGAGGATCTGAGACAGCCTGTTTCTGAGACTGGTATGTAGTCATAACCTCAAAGGCAGTATGCCACTGCTCCGAAGAACACCCCGGATCCGAGAAAAGGGTTGTTGGAGCTGAAGGTATCTCTGGTGCAGAAGACAGTAGCTCCGAGGTAGAGGTAGGAGCCGAACTCACCTGCACCGAAGTCCCCAGAGGCAGGGTCAGATCCAGAGAGATCAGAACCGGCTCTGTGGACCTGACCGGGGAGTGTAGGCTCATAGAGGTCTCCTGTTCTGACTGGGCTGAAACATTCGGGGCAGACATTGGATCTAAGGAACCTATAGGTCCAGGCTCCACAACAGACACAAGCTGACATCGGAATCTTTCGCCTCCAAAACCAAGGGATGGATTGGAGGAGGAATTGGCACCAGTGGGGAGCACTTCATCTGATCTGATTCTTTTTGGCTCAGATCCAGTAAAAACTTGGCCAAGGCCGGTGTCTTTAGAAACCTGTGCACTACCCTGTCCACATCATCATCAGACAAACTCCTGGTAGACTGAGTATAAAGGGTTGGAGACCTTGATTTAGTCAAAAAGGGAATGAGAGCAAAGAAGGTACTGGTTCCAATGAAGGGGAATGGCTCCGATATCTAAAGTCAGTGGGAGCCAAAGAGGTCAGAGCCAAGGGTTCCAGCTGCTCCAATGAACACTTGGATCCAGAAATGACTGTCTGCTCTGAGGGTTGTTGGAGCAGACAGTCTAGGAGTTTTTTTACTTCAGCTCCGAGGATGACTTCGGTGCCAAAGAAGAATGTTTTAGTGATTTGTCAGATTTTTTAGGTTTGTCAGACTTAGAAGGGGTTGCAGACTCCAGAGAAATCTCCTCAGAGAAAGGAGTTTTCAGCAGTCTCTTTAAAATTAGCTTATTTTTGTGCTCCATAAGAGCCCTTTGGTTAAAACCATGGCATATGGAGCATTTTTCTTGGAGATGAAGAGGCCCACAGCAATACACACACAAAGTGTGTGAATCACTTAGGGGCATCTTCCCACACTGCTCACATTTCTTGAAACCAAGCCAAGAGGTTTCCATTCTTGTTTTTGAGACATTTTAATAACTGAGTAAATCAGAAACAAATTAGCAAACACACACACATGCTGGAAACATCCTCTAATTTAAATGGACAGAAAAGTTTCAGAAAAAATGAAAAAAAAATTTTGTTTGTTTTGTTTTGTTTTTTAAGCAGAAGAAATTGTCCTCTAACTCAAATGGACGATAAAGGAAAGAAAGGGGGCAAGAATTAGAGGAGAAAATGTCCTCTAACTTAAATAGACGTTAGTAGATGTCCTCTAACTTAAACGGGCGCTAACAGGGGAATCAACACTCTCTCTCTAAAGACGAAAATATGGGTAAGGATATACAGAAAGGGCAAAAAAACTATATCAAACTAGCATTTATCTAAAAGTAGAAAAGGTTAAGTTTAAAAAAGGGATTTTAATAATAGAAAGAAAGCACTTAGCCCAGAGTTTGCTTCAGAACCACGTCCTTCACAGAGCGGCAAATGAGAGCTGGGGAATTTAGGGAGTTGAATTATGGGTAAGGGAGAATGCCCAGAAGCTTTCCTGAAGGCCTTAAGCTTTTTTATAAGGCCGTGACAAATCCAATGGATCGGATCCAACCCATCAGTGAGAATAAAGGCGAAATTGACAACATTACATCAAAGGCTATAGATATAAACTATGTACCTACACACAAACTGGTTCAGCAATACCCATATTTATGGAACATGAATAAAATTAAGTACTCAGGAGTATGGATTAAAAAGGATTCTGTTATGGCAGCAAAGGATTTGTGGGAAGAGTCTAAACAAACAATAATACAAAAACTGACAAACTAGAAGTTGTGTTTTCTGGATATGGATAGCAAGATATAAGCTATGAAAATGTTTTTAGTCCCCTTAGTTTTATAAACAGGTCAGGCATATTTTTATCAAACAGAGAAGTTAATACATACCATTTAATGAGTTTAAAGATTTTATCTGGGAAGGGAAGAGGGCAAAAGTCAAGTTGGATAAGTCGATCTTTCCAACTGAGCAAGGTGGTTTGGGATTACCTGATTTGAATGGATATTTCACAGTTACATAGTTAAGGCTCTTGTATATAACACAAGCAGAAAACTATAATTCAAAGTGGAAAGGAATGATAATTAAACAGGGGGAAGCTCAAGAAAAAATGAGAGAATGGAATTTCAGATGCAGATCCTTAAAGAGAATAACAATATTCATAAAGTAGCAGAAAGTATTTTAAGAACTAAGTCAACAGAGGAATGCGAGATTCTGCCAATAGGGATGACTACATTTAGGGGTACAGAGAATCGGCAAGAGGGGGCTGAAATTTACTGGAGAAAACTGGCAAAGGAACCAATGTATTGGGAGCAAACAGCAAGGGAAAGGTAACAGAATGGGAAGAGGCCAGAAATTCATTTGGAACTGCAGGCTAGAAATTGCTTTCCCTACCAAAGATTGATATCGGAGTATAGCCAAAGAGCAAGAAATATGGGAATCTTAAGCAAAAGACCAGCACTGGTACAGCTTTTAGCATAATCTAGAACAGAAGCTGCTATTAAAAAGGTATAATTAGTAGAGTGTATACAATAGTGCATTATAAGTATAGGAATCAGAGAAAGTTAGAAAGGACTGGGAAAACAGACTGGATAAGCAATTCACAAATAAACAATGGGAGGATAAATGTATGCCTCCCAAATATGTAACAAAGTCTAAAAGGTTTAGGATCTTTGCCTGGAAGTTCATAGGTTCATAGGTTGGTACTAAGCTATCGGCCCTAGGGCCTATACAAGCCTAGCCATAACAATTCCCTGGCTATTTCTTCCCACAGTATTTACTTCCCTGGATCCCTGTTTAGCAGGGCGACAGATGTGATCCCAGGGGTGAATTTCCTGTCTCCCATCCAATTATCAGGATTCCTTCTGAAAAGGGCCAAAGTGGTGCTCTGCTTGACATGTATATGCACAGTCTATTCCAGAGTATTTTCAAAGGTATTTCTGTACCCCAAACAGACTTCAAATAATTTTCCTCAGGTAAATTACAAATGTTGGAGGTGAGATGGGGATGAAAGAGGTAATTGGGAACATATTTTTGGGGGTGCAATGAGTTGGCAGACTTTAACAATTCCCTGTAGACAACTCTCTGTCAGAAATACTGGGTGAACAAACTGGTGTAACTAAGGAAATTATTTTTTTGAGCTGTGAAGCAGAATAGGAATTGCTTAGACATAGTAATGCCTTGCTGATTTTAATTCTGGTAGCTGCAAAAAAGGCAATTACTAGAAAATAGAAATCAAAGTCTAAAGCAACTGTACTAAAAGCAGTGAATACAACAGAGATAAAATAACGAGAAGTGGGATCTTTAGAAAAAGGGTAGGAGTAATGGGAATTGTGCAAAAATACACGCAGTATAGTGTTTTGTAGGAAGAATGAGGTTTAAGGGAAGGCAGGAATTGACTGAGCTATGTAATGTTTGAATGACAGTGGACTGTACAGATTGTAAGTGATGCATAATGTTTGCAATTGAAAATACGTCAATATGGCTATTTTTTTTTTACATAAATGCATAATTGCCTATGTCATAAGTGATAATTCAGTAAAGATGTTTCTTGTTTAAAAAAAAAAAAAAAAAAAAAAAAAAGGAATGTGCAACTCTTAAGTGCCTTCATTGGTGAGAGAGGAGTTTTTTTCTTTTGGGATTGGCTTGTTCCAGAAGAGTAAGAGATGGGGGAGGGGTGCTGAAGGAGACTCACAGTAGACCTCTACAGTGAATAGGACCTTCACCGTCCTCAACAGGTTACCCACCAAGTCTTGAGAAGGCTGGCCAAACAAAATCTTCCACCTGAAAAGAACATCCAAAATACCCTACCTAAGGTCCTGCTTAAGAGAGGTCAGCCTTAGTCAGGCCATCCTACACAGCCTGTGGCACTAACCGTATCATTAGTGCAGCAGGCAATTATAGTGAGAATTTCAGTCCAGACATTGTTTGAACTCAGAAATCAGGAAATGAGAGCAACTACTCCAATTCTTGAGTCACTAGGAATGACTGGATTCTGGATAGCTGAGATTAAGAGTTAAGGTCTCTAACATATTCTTTGGACGATGATAATATTTAACATCTTCAGAATCTCAGTATGCTAAGCTACTGCTAGCATGACTTACAGAACACATCTGAGCCACAACAGGAGAGTCTGGGTGTCTCCAGGCTGTATATGCAGCCTCCTTGATCAATGGCTACAGAGCAGGAATGAAACAAGGCTCATCTTCCTCCCACTACCCTAGATACTCACTTAGACATTTCTACGGAAAGAAAGGGGATCTACTGGCCTGTCCACAGTACACTTCACAAGCCTCAGGTCTTCTTCAAAGAATAGGTTATCTGGGAAACTTTCAAATAAGGAGAAGTCATTATTCTTATCTGTTTTAATGCCAATGTCTTTTAGCTCTTCAGACATCAAGTATAATCCAGGGGGAAGGATGCCCACTCTCAATAAGCTCCAGGAGGGACTATTTTGTACACAAATGATGTGACAGTAATTACCAAGTGTTAAGTAGCAGCAAGCTGTTGCCTGGGTGTATGCTTGTAAGTGGTGCAGCAAGGACATGAGAAGTCTTCAATGGTCCTAGTGTTTGGATTAGAACATTCTTCCCAGTCGGGCAATCATGCACCCCCTGGACAGGACTTGCTAGACTTCAAATATCTGACTAATGTCAAAGCCCTGAAATACAAGCCTTTGTAGGAGATAACCCAGTGGCTCTCTGTTACCTGGGATTCTGGACAATGCCAGTTATTAGGAGACAGGTGCAGAGAAGAGTCCTTGGCCCCCAAAGACATCAGACTCATGGCTGGTAAAACTCAAAGCATAATCACTTCAATGAAGTCAGTCTCAACATTCTCAAGCTAAACAGCTACAGGATGGATAGTGCTGAAGGGTAAGTCTCCTCTGGCTTCATGTCATCTCTCGCATTAATGTGAAGGATAGGCAGAAACATGAGCCCTCTCCTGTAAAGAACAAACTCATCACAACTGGGCATCAGATATTATTTATGATGGCAGCCAATTCAGAAATGGATATACCTCCTGGAGAGATTGTTAAAGGTCTACACCTCGTTTTGATGGCCTTTTGATGGTGATCTAGCAGACACAGGGGTATTAATGAAAGTGTTCAGACAATTCAAGCATAAGGAAACTTCAACTGCTTCCACTACCCTGGTAGTGAGGTAACAGTACAGTTACACTACAATACATTACAATAGGTACACTTACCATAAATGTAGATGTTCAAGTGTATTCACTGTTGCAGTCCTGACTTATGGGATTTCCTGCTTCGGAAGCCCTTGGTCGGTCCGACCACGAGAGTAAAAAAACTCCCTGAACAGGTGGACATCCTACCTTTCAGAGAAGCAGACACCAAAATGGAATAGAAGACAGAATGATCCCAACAGTACTCCCACCAGGAAAAAGTCAGCCTGCATCTCAGTAGGGTAGCCCAGGATGGATCAGACTGTGTGCCCACTGGATTTGTGGGAAATATCATCTCAGTATACTACAGCAACCAGTAAAAATCTGTCACACTGCTTGCTGTTAGACAAAATACATGAAGAAAGGGTGTACAAGGAGAAATCATCAACTTCTCTCTGGTTACTCTTCCTTGGATGAGGAGATCAGAGATGAAGTAAAGAAACTGTTTCAGCTGACCCCAATTTACCGACAATGACACCTCTCTTTCAGAGGGAGGGCTCATATCTAATTCCGCATCAAGTATAAGACTACCTACATGACAGCATAATGCCAGTGATAGTCTGGAGGGAATAGGGGTATGTTTCCTAAAGGGGAGACCCCAGCTCTGGGGTACAGGGGAATTTGTTAGGGGCTAAACTGAAGGAACCTCATAATGTGGGTTAAAGTGGATGATCAGTGTTCAACTGACTGAGAGCTGTGAGAGCTTCTGTGACTGTGACAAAGTATGAGCTAAAAAGTAGGCTTAGGCATCAGAAAGAAAGTAAAACAGATACAAAAATCATGACAGGTTTCAGCTAAACAGGCTCCAAGATAAAACATCTATGGTCTTGCCTTCTATGTATTTATTAAGGAATAAATGTAGTCTTGGATATGGCTCTAGCAAATGATGCATCAGTTAGCATAATGTCAAGTTCAACATGACCAAGGTATGGTCTGCAATTTATTTTCTCTAGGAAAGTGTTTATATAAATCCTAAACAAGCAAACCCAAAGCATGGCAAGATTATACTACCAGAATATAAAATACTACATTACAATTATAGGAATCAATCAAAGAAGGTTAGAAAGGATTGGGAAGACCGACTGAATAAGCAATTCACAAATAAACAAAGGGAAGATATATGTATGCCTCCCAAATATGCTACAAAATCTAGAGGAAACTGAGGAAAACCTGCAAAAGAGACACAACAGTAAAAGGATTCAGGTTTTCCTCAACTTGATTCACTCACAAGTTTTGTGAAGAGGAATACCTCACACCCCTCAGATACACTCCTCAATCAATCACATCTATGTTAACTAAACAAACAATGTCTCACACCTTTGTATTGTATAGCCATTTAGGGTTACAATCATTTTAACAAGCAGTTGTCATTTTTAAAATGTTAATAACTACACATACAGCTTAAGCAAATTCTCTCCCTTATCAATTCGTAAGCATTAGTAGTTATGCTCCATGTCATCAAAGGTGTTCTGCAAATACTGAGACAGACAGATTGAGAAAGAGAGAGAGATACACACACACACACACACACACACACACACACACACACACACACACACACACACACACACACACAAATTATTTTGCATTTACTGTCAGTCCGGAATACAATTATTTTCTAAGCAATATGCCAATATAAAAAGCCCCATAATAATAGTGGCCACATAACCATGATGATAAATAACAGCAACATACTGCTTTAAGTCACTATGCTTGTTACTGTTACATACACTGAGAAATGTAGGCTTTCTGAAGTGCAAAATAAACATGTTCTACAAATGCTGCAGCTTTTACTTATGGCAATGGGCCAAGATAATACTCTCTTTTGTCCAAATATTGTGGCATGTCTAGTTAATCTGCTTGAAAGCATCCTTCCACTTTGTAGGTCAAAGAAGGATTTGGATACAATTCCTGCCTTAAAACTCAGTAAACAGGCATAAGACATCAGTTCCTTTTTTTTGTAATATCAGACTACTACCGAATGTTAATGAAGTGAAAACCTATTATTATCAACACGTGTGTTAATAAATTTACCCCATCCACTGACCTAATTCCCTTATACTAAAGATTACACTGTCCCTATTTCTAGCTTTCATAACATGGTTGATTAACACAGCTGCAGAATAAACCAAGATAAAAATTGCGGCTTAATTTCCTGCACTTTGCTTTCAAACCTGTCTGCGGAGAAGCATATGAGCCTAAGCCTCAAAAACTGAGAGTCTGGACAATACCTAATCATTTGTCTGTGACAGCCCCTAGATCCTAATGGTGTACATCTGACAGATTACTTTGCAAACAAATAACTGTACTGTAACAAGCTTCTCCATCCATCATGAAACCAAATCAGTAAATCTACAGTAATATTTCAGGGTTCATACACCAGTCACCAAAGTATTTCATATGCACATAGAGATATATGTGTGTGTGTGTGTGTGTGTGTGTGTGTGTGTGTGTGTGTGTGTGTGTACAGATACATATAGATATATATTTTTTCTATCCTTGCTTTATTCTAGACAGGGCATGATCAGTGCCAGAGATTATACCAACTGGAACGTAGCAAACTCTGGATGTGTCAGTCTGGCTCAAGATGATTTAACATCACAAATACAAATTTGGAGGATCACCATTTCACCCGTATGTACATCTTTCATATGAAGGAGAAAACTGCAGACCCTGGGGTGAAAAATCAACCAGATACAGGGAGAATATCCAAATACCATTCAGAAGGCACACCAGTAGGACATGAAGCAAAGCAACAACCATTGTGAGGAAACAGTTCTAACCAATATACCACTGTGCCATCCCATATCTATGCACTTATTTATTCATCTATGTCACAGGAGAATACTAGGCTTGGTCATTTTAAGCCTAGCTGTTTCAACCCAATGCTAATACCTTAGAAGTGCTAGTCAATACCCAAGATTGCATTTAGTGATGACTGCCCTTGTCCAGGAGGGTTGTGGGCACTATCCCCAGTATGAATTTACGGTGACCCATCCTCTCGTCCAGGTTCTTCTTGAACAGTGTCATAGAGGTGCACTGTTTCACATGAATTGGTAGCCTGTTCCAAAGACGGGGCAGTCACTGGGAGAAAAATCTGTCCCTCTAGAATATCCTATTTATGTCGCAGGCCATATTTAAGTCGTTGGAATGGGTAGCCCTAGACCCATTTGATTTACAGATATGCAGAAAGTTCATTAGGTTTGGATCTTGGATTGCTCTGTAGGCCAGGCATAAATCTCTACTATGAAGACTATACAATACAGAGTATAGTGACAGGGACTTTAGTTGGCCTGTGTAAGGCACATGATGTAGCCCCTTGATCTTCTTTATTAGAAACCTCTGAGGCCTCTCTAATTGCTGCAGGTGCTTAGCACGGTACATGCTGAATGTGGCATTATACTCCATTAACAGCTAGATAAGTGCTGAATGTGGCATTATACTCCATTAAGGGCTAAATAACTGCCGAGTATAGGAGGGTTATAACTTCTTTTGCTTTCGAGGCGATGCCTTTACTAATCAAGTGTGCTACATGGAAAGGTTTCCTTACTATGGTACAAATGTGGTGGTCAAAGTTAAGGTCCTAGTCAACCTGTGATCCCAGGTCCCTTACCACTTCATGGGTACTTAGGGTATTGTTGTTGATTTGATAGTGTGATGGGACATTATTTGTGCTGAAGGAAATGATTATGCATTTCTCTGCATTCAGTTTGAGACCATGACTAAGACACCAAGGCCTTATGATTATCCTTGACAGTACTTGCTAGAGTTCTCTCAAAGGAGCTCTTGGAAGATTTGACAAGTTGTCTTATTTGTCTGTTGAGGCTGAGCAGGGTGCTTTTCCATTGTTGGGGCCTTGCCTTTATTTTCTTGGACAACTTCTTGCGTTTACTGTAGAGCTTGTTGATGCTGGATATCCACCACGGAAGCTTGTTTTTACTTGGGGCTCTGGCTTTGATTCTTTCCGGTACAGCCGAGTTTATACACTTAAGCAAGTGACTGTACAGGGCTTTAGTGTAAGCTTCGGCGCAGTTACCACTTCCAGCTTGGAGTGGGGCTTGGTATGCATTTATACCTTCATCTAGGAAGGTATAGTTTGCCTTGGTGAAGGTTTTTAGTCTGATTTCACCCTTTGTGAGTTCTGCTGTTAGGGTTGGTTCAAAGGTGACTGATTTGTGGTCAGTTTTAATTAATGAGGGTCCAACAGTTGCAGCAGTGCACCTGTTTGACATGTTGGTGAGGACCAGATCTAGAATGTTTGTTCCTCTTGTTGGGGTATGGACCATTTGTTCCAGGGCATCTGAATTCACAAAGTCAATGAATTTTGTGCTAGCGAGTTAGGGCTAGCATAGGTTTCCCAGTTGATGGTGGGATAACTGAAATTCCCCATAACCAGTGTGTTCAGTAAAATTTGATTGTCTTCAGTTTGGTTAAGTAGGCTTCGTGGGTTTTGTGACCCATGAAGGGGGATCTATAACTGGCTAAGATTTGAATGGGGCTCTTACCCACTGTAACCTGGACCTGGAGTAACTCCATGGAGCTGTCCAGTCTAACTAGACAGGAGTTGAATTTCTCCCTAATATTGATTAAAACACTGCCTACTTTGGTTTTCACACATTCATTCTGTGATCTAAAGATGTTGAAGGCACTGTAGCCTTGCATGGCCCAGGGTACTCTCTGAGGCCTTAAACCAGGTCTCTGCGACAAACATCTACATCTTCTAATGATAGTAGTGCTTCCAGGGAGTGCAGTTTTTGGTTTAAGTTCCTAGCACTTAGCAGCATGAGGTCAGAATTACTATGGAGGACTTTCACTTTTGTTATATAAATGTGGTGGACAAAGGTTAGCTAGAACTGTCATATTGAATTTAAGGAGGTGTGCACACAAGCTGTGATCCATACACATGAACTCTCTACAATGCAACATGTTCATGTTTCATTTATCCCACTTTAATTAAATGGTTTGCTTTTTCATGGGGGGTCAGTGTTGTTATTTGTTAACTCTTTAATTTTACAACAAATTTGTAGAAGCAGTCAGAAGAGCATTAAAACAACAAAAAAATAACACTGGTAAATGAATAGACTTTCTACAGCTCTGTCATTCGCATCCTATTTTAGGTAAGTTCTTAAACTGGATTTTTAAACCTATTTTTTACACATTTTTTGTGTGACTTTTTATTGGTTTATGGAACTCTGGGCTTTAATGACCAATATGTTAAAGTGGCACGTGGATGTTGACCAGCTGGTTTACTAGTTAGACATCTGCAATTAGGTACTGAGGCAGTATAGTAGAGAACTGTATTGTTTTTGTAGTGCGAAAGGGGTTCAATTTGTTTGGCATGGGTGCTGCATTTTTAAGTAGGTAATATTTTGCGATGTCAGGGTGCTGAGGTGTTTTTCAGGACTGGGAAGGATGCTAGGAGGCACCTTGACTGAAGTATTATGTAACCTTGTAGATATGCTGGATGCAGAAAAATTCAGCTCGTACAAGTGAAGAAGAATATTTTAATTCATAGATCCACAAAAACGTATAGATAACAGAATGAACGTAAAGCGCTTTCAACTGAATGTAACTCAGTCTTCATCAGAACAAAGAGTCTCCATTAAAACGGAGTATATATAGTGTGTCAGTTGCTTGTTACATTGTTTAAAAATTGCGCCAAAAATCTTAAAGCTACAATACAATACAATATATCTCTATACTCTATGTTAAAACACTGTGATGATTATATATATATATATAATGTTAGAATGGGAGAACGAACATCTATTCAAATATATTTGCTTGTTAGACCTCATCAGGGTCTCGGATATTGTAAACCATCCTCTTCTGTGAAGATTGTTAAATCATACCTCGATGACAGTGTCTTAGACAGCTACCTAATAACATGAATTAAAGGTCAGATGGTTTCTGGTCTAAGTTCACAGTGAGTTCAACAAAGATTATTCAGAACTCTGTCAACAATGTAGTCATATTTTTATTTTTGTGAATAATGATATGTAGTACTTTTCTGAGCACAGCTACAGTATGCGTAAAATACTGTCAACTTGCTGACAGCCTTATTGTAGGGAACTTGGTAAGCTCACCCATCACTGTGACATCTTCAGGTATCTTGGCAGGTTAGTAACAAATACGTACAACTGAAAAACACATACTGCATAGCCTATGGGCTTGGCCTCCACAAAATTCTGAGCAAGGGCTTTGCTGGAATCATTTAAGAGCATACATCTTCTAGAGTTCTTCATTAGTTATTTGACTAAAGATATGGAGGATCATGACTGGTCTCAGATCTTAACCAATGTAGTATTTGTTTCAGACACAGATGTCAAGAAACTCACTTTGAAGGTGAGGCTCAAGAGGTGAATATTGGCATCCATTTCAAGAACACACAATAAAGGGTTATGATCAGTGAGACCCAGTTAAAATTCTTTGTAGTGCATGGAGTGTTGTCTGCTCCATGTACTACCAGTTACCAAATGTAGCAAGATAAACTGCTTTCAAAGCCTTTAAAAGCCAGTCAAACACTTTATCACTGTCAAAGAGACAGCAAGCAGAAATTATATCCATCAAAAAAGAACTGCTTTAACAGCTGCTACATACTTTGTTCTCCCACACTTTTTGTTTCTAAGTGTATAAGAATCTTAACAGCTTCTAAAACTGTTTTCCTTTCTACTGTATTTTGCTACCTTGCTACATGCCTGCTGTCAAACTCATGTGCAAGAAATAATTTTAACAGCACTTGGGTGCTTAACAAAAGCTTGTTAAGCACTTTCTGATGTTAGAAAAGTGCTTAACAAGCTTATCTTTATCAAGTTTCTAGAGTGTAATTGGGTCACTCCATGTACTACAAAACCTTTAGCACTTCTATGACAGTGCTATGGAACAGTATCATTGAAACAGACTCCATACCTATAGTATCTAAAGTGAAAAAAAGCATTAATGGACTATTTCAAAGGAATGAGGTGATTTACCTACAACAGGAGTAAAGGAGAAAAGATAACAAATGCCCTTCTAGGTATCATCCATATTTATTCTTACTTTAAGTCATTCTCTTCATTGCTTAAAACTTTTGTTGAGTTGCCATTACTAAACTTAATCTGTATTTATAAATTTGAATTGTTTGTTTTCCTTATGCCTTGATTTGCTATTTCGCCTCACAGCAAGACGTTGTCTAGTTCGATTCTCAGCTAAAGCGTCTTCTGTATGGAGACATGCGTGAATGGGCGTACCTTAATTGAAGGTTGTACGTCAGAGCTGGCAACTCGGTACGTAAAAATCTGCTGCCAATCATTAGCGGACCGGAGTTCCGCTGTGGCGACCCCTAACTGGGAAAAGCCGAAAGATACAACAACAACAACTGGTGAACTACGATGAATATTTCCAATTTTATTGGTTTGAGAGTGAATCACAAGAGAGAAGATATGGAAATCTGTAATTATGAAGTGTACAAAAAACTGATTACTTATCTGTATAGCTTGAAGTATTATAGCAAGCCTCAACACATATAGCTACATTCTGATGTACCTTAGAACAATCCTCACATAAATTACCTAAATCTGTGTTTTGATGGCATATCATACACTTTTATTGTAACTTTCTATGTTTCTTCTATAAAAAGGAGAAACAATTCAGTAAAACATAAGTAAATAAATACACAAATGAATTAATTAATGAATGAACAAGTAAATAAGCAAGTAAGTATGCCCAAATAAACAAAAAAGAAAACATGCCCTGTCAAGATAAGAGGGTGAGGGAACGCTGCATCTCTCACGTGGCTACTTAAAAGCAAAAATGTGATTACCTGAACAGGTCAAAAATGTTTCTGCAATTCTGCCTGCTTTGTGCAGAAAACTTGAAGAGCTCTAGGTCATATGTAAGTTGCTACTGATTAAGAAGGGACATAAGGTCTGTGGCAAAGGACAGCATACTTGGAAAGTACATCCTGTAATGAGGGCAGCCCAATCTTTAATGAAAGTTCCAAGGCAATTTACAGCAGAAACTGAGCTTAATGCAATACATAATTTAGTCTAGTAATCTACAAAATTTCTGGAATCCTTGTGATGTATCAAAACACACAAAGTGACTACACCATTTTTATATGTAATTTCTGCATAGGTATATGAAATTATACCAAAAAGAAAACAACTGGTTGCATTTTTAAGTTTGGAAAACAATTCTAGCCAAAATTTGGCAAAAAAATGAACAAATGTATTCTGAAAACAAATAGCAAACAAAACAAAAAATTACATAAACTAACATGTTCAGCATCTATGCAGAGCTTGCTACATGAATTTCGTACATAGATTTCATAGCTGATTCTGGCTGGGATTTAGTGGCACATGGTTCACAGTTGCACAACACTAATATTAGGGAGTTTGCTTCGCGAAGTAGCTCACTGCTCAAACAACATGCATTGTGTATTGTCTCTGAATTCCCACAATGCTTCATATAACTGCTAATTAATGGTGTGCAATGTGCTACTTGTTCATGAATCCCAGCCAGTGTCTTTTATTTCAACATAAAACTGTTGGAAAAATTAAAGTGTATTACCTAAACTGCTTGCCTTATGAAAGCTGTAGTGATACATGCTCAAAAGAACAAACCAAACTTATCAAGCTGAACCTGCAAGATCTATAGCTGTTTCAAGGCAAGCTGAAATGTAGAATGTCTTCATCCAGTCTTGGGTCTCTCCCAGGGCCTAGTTTTAATGGGCTGTGCTTAGTACACCTTCAATGGGAGGCACCTAGGATGCATCCTAACTGGGTCTTTAAGCTACAGCTGTGATTTCCCCTCAATCTGAAGGAGCTGCCTCTCCACTCCAAGATCCTCCCAGACTATTAAGCTCCTCACTGTGTGGTGGAAACTGAGCAAAGAAATCCTATGAAGAAGCCAAATTTCCCTGTCTGTATCAACAATTTCATCCTTTCAGTCAATACCCAGAAACTGGAACCATAGACGAGGACAAAAGTAGAGACTGACCAGTAATTTAAGATTGTCCATCTAAGACGAAGGTCATTTTACTACCACAGTCCACTACAAGTTCTCCGGTATTGTCTGAACATAATGCTGCTCAACGGAGTACTTGGAACCAGAGTATTTTTAGCCATAGCTCAATAGTGGAGTTCACAGGTAAATGATAACCATTTGGTGGTGAGCTGGTGTCAGATGACTTAAGTGGAAGCTGGACAGGCTCATAAAACCCCAATATGCAGTAAAGATGTCTGGGGATCATCTAGCAGATACTTCTACGCAACATCAATTCAGCTCAGGCACCACAGGAGCTTCTACTTACCAGAGAAAGTTAAAGCTATGACATCTAAAAGGAGCGGAAAATGAAGTTTGAATGGACCCTGTTCAAAATCTCAACAGTTAAAGCAGCAAAAAGGAGAGTAGATTACAAGGTAGTCAAGTGCTTGTCATGGTGGGAACCACAGGACCTGCTGGTGGACTAAGTGGTGAGGGAAGCTGTCAATTTAAAGAAATGTGCTTTCAGTGAAATGATAGTGGGGGATGCAGAACAATTAAGGGTGTAGAAGTTTGGTGAAGCCTGAAGGACTTTCAGAAGACCTTAGAGGTTTTGGTATACCATCACTGGTCTGGAGAAAGAAGAGGACATTGCACATGCTGTTCTTAGCAATGGGGAACAATGCTAACCTTGAATGAGCTAATTGCAAATCTGGTTGGCAAGTCATCTGCTGAGGTGGCAGTGCAAAAAGCAGCTTGTGAGACTGGGGTCTTTTCTCTAAATTAAGCCACTACAATAATTAAATATATCTAAGGTAGCATGACTGCCAGAATGGAAGAGATACAAGTGAAAAAATGATAGCGGGGAAGAATGTTGTTGGGGTGTTAAGATGAAACTGCCCCTTTCCATGCTGCATGGAACACAGGGACAGTACCTTAGGATTGAAAAAATGGGGTGGAAGTTCCCATTCTCATGACAAGGGACAGGACAGTAGGTTAAATTTGCACAGGGATCATGCCCTTCAACCTCCCTGTGAAAGTCAATGCTAACCTGCAGGATAAAACCCTTTGTTTGAGAGCTAAGCCTTTGATTCAGGAGCAGAAGTACACAATCCTTCCTGACCATGGAACAGTGGATTAACTCTTTGTCCTTGTAGAGATAACGGAGGGGACTTTCAACGTTTACCAGTATGGCTTATATGTGTTTTGTAGACCTGGAAAATGCCTATTACCATCTATACTGGGACATCTTATGAGAAGTGCTACAAATAGTAGAGGGTCACAGATCAGCTGTTGCCTGCTATATGGTCCTTGTATTTGCAGAGAAAATGTTTTGTCCACATTTTCAACATTTAGTCAAATATGCGCATGGTGGGTGTAGGACTTAGCCAGGGGTGTGCCTTGTCTCCTTCTCCTGTTTCTGATTTTCACAGACAACATACCTAAGTGCAGCTGGGGTTTGGAGAGCATTTGATTTGGGATGTGGTCTTTGTTGTTTGCAAATGGTGATGCATTCTTGTTTTCAAATGCCTGTAAGCAACGAATTGGTTCACTGTTCAATATAAATAGGATGGGATGAAAATCAGCACATTCAAATCAGAGTTCATGGTTTGTTCCTAAGGTAGTGGTCTGATCTCCACAAGTGTGAGTGAAACAGCTAAAGTGGAAATGTTTAAGAATCTTGTACGTCTACAGACATGCAGGTAGGTGAGTGTGTGAATGGGTGTGCCTTCTTTGAAGGTTGGGCGTTTGGCTGGCAACTCTGCACCGTAAAAATCAACTGCTAATCATTAGCGGTCCGGAGTTATGCTGTGGTGGCCCCTAACTGGGATAAGCCGAAAGACATATTTATAGTCTTGCTTAGTAGTGAGAGGACAAGAGATCAGGAAACTGACCATCAATACCCAGCAAAAATGAAATGGAATCATGTGTGGAAGTAGAAAACCTACAACAAGTCCTAAAGTACTCACTGCTGACATAATTAAGAGCATCAGACAATTGCATTCATACAGCATTTCAAAGCAATAGCAGAAACTAATACCTTGACTATCCTGCTCACTCAAGTTCTTTGTGACAATTTCTCTGATTTTTGCAGGAAGGGTGGTACGGGAAGAATTTTCACTGTCTCCTCGAACTGTTAAACTTTTCTTACTTCGTGAGCTTAAAACATTGACTTCCAGTTTCTATGTGAAAAAAACAATATAAATGTAATAAATCATCAGCATGTAAAATGACATTTACCATATAAGAAAAACTAACAACCAATCTCCTAGGCATTTTCTGTCAAATTAATTTCAAAAGTCTGAGCAGTGTTATGGCTGGCTGTATGACTCATTAAAGCATACTCAATGGTTTGTTTTACTTCAGAACTCAATATTTTAGAAATGACAATCATTAAATGTACACGACTCTCAAAAGTGTATACAAAACCAAAAAAGAAAAATGTGAGATTATGAAAATAATACGCAAGATTAAAATGTGACCCATAATCTACATTATAGCAATAAATAAATAAAAATTAGCAAGCATATGCACAAGTATGTCATACAGAAAATGGCACTGATGGGTACCACTGCCAAAAATCAACTGAGGAATTTTTTTTAATCTCCCCAATGAACTAACTCAAGCCCCAGGTAGTACATCCACTGCCCACCACCTCTTTTTATAAGTTTCTTTTAAGAGCAAAATACAGACAGTCACATTGTTGGGTCATACTTTTTTTGTCATGCCCCATTCTCTGTTATCACCTCACCTGCTGACTGATCTGCAAAGGTGTGAATATGCAAAGTGGCGTGTGTGCTTCCATGCATATGTCCCAATGTGCAGTGTGGATATCAGAAAAATCTCAATTTTGGTGTTTGCCTGTTGTAAGCTCCAGCTCTGTACCATGTGAGTGGAAATGATGTGCCCCCAAGCAGCACAAAACTCAACATCTATTTCAAATAGAGGTCAGATGACCACTGTATGCTCAGTTCCTTTTGTCCAGCATGCCCACTAACAGCTGGGCTGCTAGTGAAACCCAGGTCACTTATATCACAAAGGAGAGCCTTTTTTCCAATGCCGCATTGGTAAGGCGGTAGCTTTGTTACCTCACAGCAAGAAGTTCTCCCGTTCGATTCTCGGCTGGGCTTGGGAGTGCCTTCTGTGTGGAGCCTGCATGTCTTCCCCACGGTTGGGTAGCGTTCGAAAGACATGCATGCATAAATGGGTGTGCCTTTGTTGAAGGTTGGGCGTCGAGCTGGCACCTCAGCGTTTCATAAAATCTACTGCCAATCATTAGCGGACCGGAGTTCCGCTCTGGCGACCCCTTACTGGGAAAAGCCGAAAGACAAACAACAACAACTGAACCAGCTTCAAGCAAGAAAAATAAAGGTCCCACTTGCTCTGAACAACTTTAACAATTGCATCATCAGGCACCATGATTAATATATCTTCACAAGACCACACACGTTCCTCAGGATTCAGAAAGGCCTAAAATAATGTGGATGCCTTATCTCAGAGGGTTTCTTCATTGCATTTAGCTTTTCTGACTCTTACACAACTCTATCATGGAGTCTTCCCCTTGCCGGAGCCTCAGCATGGAAACTGGTTTCACGGGAGATGCTGCATGTTAATAGAGCTATTTGGGGAGAGGCTAAAGCTAGTTTGCAATATGCTCTCTTCTGGAAAGGTTCACCGATAATAAATTATTTGGTTGAGTAATATTTTACTCTAGGAAGAAAAAGTGGACCCATCAAAACACAGTAGTTCCCCATTCACTTCTATGGGAGTATTCATAGTGCAGGTAGGTCACACAAAGCCATGGGGTTTTGGTCTGTGTGTCAGTGTGTATATTTGTGTGGACAAGTATGTGCATGTCTGTCGTGGCATGAATAAGGCTGTGTGTATGTGCAACTGTGTGTGTGCATGTGTCTTGTGTGCGCTGGAGCGTGCAAATTGGTGTATGGGTGAGTGTTTCTGTGAGTGTGTGCAATCATGGGGGGGGTCTGTTTGTGGATGAGTGTATCTGTGCATGTCTGGGAGTGTGTGTGTGTTCTATATGTGCATGTGTGTGTTGGCATGTCCAGGTGATGCCTTTGGTAACCCAATGCATGGGGTCCTAGGGAGAACACTAGCGCAGTCAGGTTTGCCAGAGCAATGTTCGACTCAGAGACAAGGTAATGAGCTGCTAATGAAGTCTTTGTCATTGCAGCTATAGCGTGTCTCTGAACCGGAATTTCTTTCTGTCTGTCTAATTGACCAACCTGTGTTGCACAATTACTGCTAGTGGAGACGTTGTGTACTCTTTAATAACAAAGTACGTAAAAATCAAGGATTTTATCTGCTATGCATAAAGATGCTCACAAATGAATGCATGGGAAAAATATTTTGTTAATAGTAAATATCTATTGCTATGTTTAAGACAAAAACTGTAGGGGACAAATAAACTTTTTTGCATGACAATATTTGACATCCAGACACATTGTAGTAATAATAATAACACCCGTTTCTTAACTAGGTAGGCCAACTGGACAAACTGGGGCAACCCAGAAGCAAAATCTGGTTAAATTACTTGGTCAGGGTCGCACAGTAGGCAAATAAGAAGTGAGGGAATCAAACTCCATACTACAGGAACTACAGCTCACAGCACTAATCCCCATGCAGCATGAGACTGATCTCAGTTTAAGCTGCAATACCTGAAGATACCATATGAAATTAAAGGACACTGATGCATCTTTGTCTATTTTATAAAACTAACTCATTTGGCAAAATAAATATGACCATACATCATATCTGTTCAGTGGAGGGATATAATCAATATTATATTCAAATGTTTTTTAAAAAGTGTATGTTATGAAAACATGTATGTCTTGCAATGCCATTGGTTCTGTGTCTGGTATCATGGTCCTAACTTGCATTACTATAATGAAATACATGTCTCTGCAGCCAAAAACACATTATATTACTACCACTATAATCCATATTAAGAAAAGAATCTATAGTGCCTAGCAAGGAAGCTCAACTAATAACACAGACTGGCAGATAGAAAAATCAATTAACACCTAAATGGCTACCACCTATACACTTTTATACAAAATGCGCACGCTCCTTCAAATAAACTCCATTAGCCAAAAACAAACAACTTGAAAATGTTTCCTAGCTGCTTGCCTTATAAATGGTCAGCGATATGAAAAAGCTAGCATTGTTAACAGGTTTTATTTCAACCATTTATTTACCTGCAGCTGAAAATATGTCCCTCTTACCGTTTTCTTCTATGGATCTCTTCTGCTTGTCATGGCTACAAGATAACTGAGACTCAGGATATCTACCAAACAGGCCAGTGATTTATGTTTAAAGAGTAAGATATTTATTTTTACTTTATTTATTTATTAAACTCATGGGGTAGAGCACACCGATCAATTCTGACCAACTTCTTGAGCCATATCCCAGGATCAATAATATGATAACTGTATATTTATGAATGACTCCTAGATTCATTTTTTATCAATTTAGAAGTTCATGTACAATCTTTAAAGTCGTCTTATCCTGTATATCTATATGGTAACACAGGTGGATGTAAAAGATCCCATGGCACTTGTTGAAAAGAGAAGGGGAAACTCCCTGAAACTACAGCCAAATTTCTCCTAGTCAATATGATAATCACCTCAGGTCTGCCCTGAAAAGGTGCCAGTGGCTTAGCAGGGCGAACCTAGTCAACAAAATGTAAACAAAATAAAATAAAAAAGTATTCTGACTATAGAATACTGACACTCCATTCCAGTTCTTTTTAGCTCAGATTCATGTAGAAGAGACATTTTAATGCTGCATGATATTTTAGACTGAGAAGTACAACCAAGACGTATCTTTATTTGACCTGTGGGATGCATTTAAAGGATCTAATTTTGCCACACTAAAAGGTGTATTATGTTTAAAACTGAAAAGTATTGGGACCCAAGTATAGCAAGATGATGAACAATTAAAAGACCTGTTTCAACTACACAAAATATACTGAGTTATGGAAAGAGAAAAGGAAAGAGAAGGTAGATTTGGAATCTCAATCGATTATGAGATAGGTAAGTGCCACTTTTTTTAATTTCATGGCAAATTAGATAAACCTTTCGTCTCACGTTGTCAATCAAGAAAAAGGTCTTTGTATATATTACAATGAAACAATTCATCAGGCAAATTACAAATAGATAACAAATATCAAAAATATTTTATGATTACTATACTGAAATTAACAAGAAGTGGTAGCAGATTTAGTTATAAAAAAAGTAACTTCTGCAAATACTAAAAACAATTTCAATAAATAAATAAAGTGAAGCTCTTGTTATAAATTTGACTGAATTAATTAGTGCTATAGACCATTATGATCAATGCACCTCGTCTAGATGAGTTGCTTGTTGAAATTTTCTTCACGGATTAGCTTCATATCTGCTACAAGTTGTTGTTGTTGTTGTGTCTTTCGGCTTTTCCCGGTTAGGGGTCGCTACATCGCAACTCTGGTCCGCTAATGATTGGCAGTAGATTTTTACGTGCCGAGTTGCCGGCCCTGATGCACAACCTTCAACGAAGGTACGCCCATTCACGCATGTCTCCACACAGAAGATGCTCTAGCTGAGAATCGAACAGGACAACATCTTACTGTGAGGCGACAACGCTACTGCAGCACCACCACCGCAGTTGAGGCAGGTTAATGAGAAAATTTAAGGTCGTTAATCTGGACTGGATCAATCTGTATCATTATAGATCTCTGTCTTTATTCAATATAGATTATTGAATTTTGACAAACGTAATCAATAGAAGAATTTTAGTAATTTTAAAGAACCCTATAAATCTGTGCCAGTTTGGTTTTTGCCTCTTCAAAAATTGTTTGAAGCTAATGTTTTATTTCAAATCATTTCATTTTCAGGTTAACAATGACAGTAATAATGCTATCGGTATTATTAAATTAGATGTCCATAAGACATTCAACGTTCTAAACATCTTGTATGATAGAAACTGCATAGTATAAAGGTACTTCTTTATTAATTACACATTTATACCTGTATTACAGCCACGCTAAATGTGAATCCAGCACTTCAGATTTGCTAATTAATAACTGGGTTAGGTAAGCTTAAAACTGGAATAGAAGAGAAAACAGGTTAACAGCTTCAGGTATCTGGAAAGTGTGGCTGCGGAGAAAGGAAGTGTGAACAAGGTTACAGCTAGAATCAGAAGTAATGCAACCAGGTGGCACAAAGTGACGTGATATTGTGTTGCCTGATAGGAAAATACCAAAAAAGTTGAAAAATAAGGTGCACAAAGGAATGGTGTGTCGAGTAACTCTGCTTCGGTATGATACAGAAACCTTGGCAGTGAAGGCAGAACAGTTGAGAAGCTTGAAGTGATGAAGGTGATGTGACCAAGATGTTTAATATGATGGAAACTGAACAAACAGAGAAATAAGGACATCAGAGCAGAAGCCAAAGTGGCCCCAATTATAGAGAAGGAAATGAAAACAGATCACAGTAGTTCAGTAACATGTAGGAAAACACAGGATGATTTGGTAAAGTAAATCAACTTTTTTGGTATTTTCCTATCAGGCACCACAATATCACGTCACTTTGTGCCACCTGGTTGCATTACTTCTGATTCTAGCTGTAACCTTGTTCACCTTTAGTATTACATTGTACCTTTCCACAGTGTGTATGATTCCTCTCAAATTGTGTTAATTGCTTTATTTGCTGTAGTATTGTTGTATGTTCTTCTCAATCTGTATTAATTGTTGTATTTGGACTATTTTATTTTAAATATTTTCCTTTCTCATTTTGTATAACTATCATTACTATCTGCTGTACCTATATTGTTACTGTTTCATGTATATTTTTTGCTTTTTTGGAGCTTCTCTCCCCAGGACTCCATTGGAAACGGGTTCTTTATGGCCCAATGGACTATCCTGGTAAACCAACTGCAATAAATAAAATAAAATAAATAAATCTGGGAGAGACGGGAAAAAGCCAAGAGGAGATGAGGATGTTCAACCAAGAGATGGCTATAGTACATAAGAGAAGACATGAGGCAAGCAGACATGACTAATGACAAAGAGAGGTAGACAGGCTCTGAACTGAGAGAAGTAGCAACAGTTGACATGACACCCTAACCCATGTAAAAATTGGAAAAAGGGGACTGATGACTATGATGATATGGGGTTGCTCCTTATTTGTTGTAGCCAAGAAACTTTCTGTTTTTGGAAAAGCAATTAATGAGAATTCCAATACCAAATATAACATTTATTGCTTACACAGACAATTTAATTACACTAATAAACACAGGAAGAAAAGTGAGATTATTATTGATATGTTCAATCATATACAAAATGTACTTAGGATTGAAATCAGTTATTAAAAAAAAGCACAATATATATAATCAGTCCATATTAGAGCTTAAGGACCAGTATACTCTATTCTACATTTATTTAAATGCCTAGGTATTAATTACCTACAGATCTACATTACATTACATTACAACATTACATTTCATATGACATCTTGAATGTGAGCACTATGAATGCTTAGTGCAATTAAAGCTTGACTGTCACAATTCATATTATTTTCTTTATAGATTCATAGTTGTTTACTAGACTAATGACTACAAGGGCTTTTTGTGAATACCAATCTAGTTTTCTAGTTCACATTTAAAGGAAAATAGTGAGTTTACTGCTTAACATGCAGACGGATGTTTACCCCAGAAGCTTGGGAGACGAGTTATAAACCTGTCCCTCCAATGGCTTATTTATTTGTTGGTGAAGATTTAGATCCTGGGTTCTAGTATCAGTGGAGATAATGGACTTGCAGAGAAATAGGATGGTCATGGCAACTGGGTCTCTAGTGGTGTGGTAAATGAGGCAAAGTCCTCCCCTCAAATGTCTATCAGACACTGAATAAAAGGATAGAGCTTCCAGCCTCATGTAGTACGCTACTGCTCAGGGACTTAATGCATGTGAACCATTTGGTTAGGAATCTTTGGGGTCTTTTTGATATTTTTAGTGAGATACATCCCAAAGAGGGTTCTGTACTAAGTAACTGGACTGATCAAAACTGAATATAAGAAAGCTTAGTGACAGTCCGGCAATTAGCTGAGCTAAACGAAAGGATTTTCTGACAACCACTGTCAAATGATAGTCAAAAGACAGCGAATTAGCAATCTAGACATGTATGTGAAAAGGAGGGGATGTCTTTCAAAAGTGATAGTACACTTTCTTGCATGTACTTTGAGTGATTTTTTAGTATACCAACAGTTTACTTACGGAGATTTCACTCTGGAAGGTTTGGGTGTCATAGTGTGACTTAACAACAACCAGCTTGCAGTACTCTACATACATTTAGCCAGTTGTTCTGGCTATCTGTTTGGAGATCTGAGAAATAAATTCCAAAAAAAAGAGATCCCAGCACCGAGCCCTGAGGGATACCATGGGTCACTTTCATAACTTCTCATGAGGCGTCTCCAACTCCTACTGTGCGGGTTTTGTCTTCCATCCTTCCACGTATGGGTTGATTTTAGCTTATGCAGGATGCCTGCATTAGGAATAGTGTTGAAGGTCTTGGCCAAGTCAGGATATGGTGCATGCAATGCATGGCTACTATTCTACAGCCTCCATAACCCATCTGAAGAAAATGACATAATTAAATAGACAGGATCTAACCTTCATAAAAGGAAAACTGTTGGGAGTAAAGTCTAACAAGACTCTTGATTTCACAGTGTATGAGATCAATTATAATATGTTCCATGGCTTGGACTTCCAAGATGGCTGTACAGAGCTTCATCTCAGCTCTCTCAGTGTGAAAAAAATAGGAATAAGAGCTAGTACTGCTGCCAGACTGATAAATAAATCAGTTACTGGCTGGTAAGTACACTTTCTGGATGTCAGCAAAGTAGAAATCTAGAAAACTTGAAAGAAACTTAACCAAAAGAGGTGAAGAGAAATCAATGACTGGAAAGAATCTTGAAGCTGTTCACTAAAAAGCAGTTTAAGCTTCAGCCTTGGTACAAGAGATGGTGTCCAGTAATTTAGAGGAAAAACTAAACCAAATGTACTCAGAACTGTTTAAAATAAATGAAACAATGAAGGACTATATTAACTCAAATAACAAAAGGCTAGAAAAAAATAGAATAAGTTTTAACTAGCTGCTCAGATGAATTGCTAAAACTGCAAAAAACAGAGGCTGAAATGAAGAAAAAGAATGGCTAAGTATGAAGCTTCTCAAGAATAGCTGTTTAAAAAATAGTAGAGTTAAGAGACAGATTGTACAATGAAAACTTGAGATTTTCTGCTGTACCAGCGAAATTAGAAATAGACTGTATTAATCAATGAAAGCACATTTACCCAGTAGGATTTCTTAACTGAAAGTGCAAATCAAGTTTATGCTACAAACCAGGCCATGAGAAAGCAGCCAAGACCAATACCAATAAAGGTGCAATCATACCAGCAGAAAGAGTTGGTCCTGACAAAACTGTGGCAGAAGGGAAAAATATTTAAATTAATATTAAAATTGGAGACAGCAAAGTGTTTGCAGAAAATGACAATCGTACACAAGGAAGAGAGGCAAATTTATCAAAGCAAACAGCGAATGTTGAGAGGCAGCTGTGAAATTCAAGATGCTTTATATGCATCTGTTTTCAGAGTATTTTTTCCTGGAGAAACAAAGACATTTTGGATGCAAAACAGGCTAAGATGGAACTAAAAAAAGTTTTTCACACAAAATTTGAGCCACCAAGCAGAACGGGACTCTGCTTCTCATTCCTTGATAGTAAAGTTCATGATGGAACCTTTTCCAATGTTCCAAAGGAACATGCTTGAGAGAGAGAGAGAGAGAAAAACACAGAAGCTGACTTAAAGAATCAGTTGTACCTTGGACTTAAACCAGAGTCTGCTTTTTTGGGAGATGGAGATGGATAGGAAGAAGATCAGCAACATTGAAATTAGTGAATAAATAGAAGATTATAAGTATCAATTACATTTGTGAAATATGTCTTTGCAAGAAAAAGTGGCTGAAAAAGACTGGACTTTTGTTGACTTTGTTAAACTTATGGGTGGACTGTAAAGCATATACCCAGCTTTTTGTCAATAATGTTTAGAAGGACATTAAAAAGGAAAAACATAACTCTAAGTAATACAAATTTTATTTTTATCAGTGTTCATATAAAACATTTCATGAAATAGATTGCATGTTAAAATTAGTAAAACTGTTTTCCATAGAGTGTTGTCAGGACTATTTTAAATGTGGGGAAGTTTTTTCAGTAACTGTTGTATGTGCTAAAGATACTAACATACATTTCAGTTGTAAAAAATATAGTCTTTACAGTATAACAGAAGAAAGGCTGGACAAAAGTAATTTAATATTAATAAGCTGTGATCCTCGGCTGCTAGGGTGAGGTTGGGGTGCAAACGTGCAATAACTATATCTAGAATTAAGACACTTTCTCTTATTTTTACAAAGGTGAATGTCTAGACTAAGATCCTTTACTTAAGTTATAAACCAGTTATAAACCAGTGTTTTTGTAAGCAAGAAGGCTTTAAAAATAAGACAAAATGACAAAAGCCACAAAAATATAAAGCTTCATACTTCTACAAAGATGTTAATTTTTTCCATTATCAAATATTCAGTGAGAGTCAAGAAGTCTGCAAATAAAGGCAGTTGTACATTCTGTTCTGAGTGAAATTTACAAAGACTGATTGGAGAAGAGCTGTCTGTAGGTGCAAGCAATCAATCTTGAGAGTTCTGAACATTCTTTGCCGAGGGAAATGCAAAATTTAAATGTGCAATGGCAAGCAATTCAGTGAAAAATGAAGTTTGAAATGATAGGAAATATCTAAAAGATAGCAGCCTTCCTAGGAACCTTAATACTTTAATGCATTTACTAGAACAGTGCATAAGTCAGTTTTATTTCAAGGTAGCCGGTGCAAATTTTCTTAGAGTTAAAAGTTAACATTTTCTAAAAGCATACAACCTGTGTTTCACATCTGGAAGAGGAATACAGATAAGAAAGGAAAAGACAGCAATCGGTGTAAGAGGGAACACAGGCTATAGCATGCACTTTAGCATGGGTAAACCTAACTTTAGGTTAGGTAATGCCTGTGGATGCAGCTGTCAATTTGGGGCAATTATTCCAATATGGAGAGTTAGTCTTCATTTAAGATGTACATAGTTTGGTGTGTTCATTCTAAGTTAATAAGGGATGTGGTATTCTGAAATGTATACGATTTTTTTGTTTGAGGGTTTTCATTAAAACAAAAACTTAAAAAAAAAAAATGTGACATAGGTTCAAATAATGATGAGAAGAAACAACTGTATAAAAGATCAGCCTGACAAACATTAGTGTCTGCATGTAACACATAAGATGAAAACACACATTCAAAAAATGGTCATATATAACAAGTGGGAACAACAGCTTTTTTCATAATGGCTATGCTATGCATATTATCTTGGAAAGTAAGTGGCCTTACAGGTATAGACAAAAAGGAAAGAGTACTGAATTATATTCAGATATGCGGAGTGCAAATAGCAATGCTGCAGGAGAAAAACATTTGGAAAGAAATGAACATGTGAATTTGTCAAAAAGATTTGGATATTCAACAGAATATCAGGGACAAAGGAAAAGAGGAGTAATGATATTAATTTCTAGAGGGGCTCCAATAGTGATAGAAAAAAAGACAACGATAGATTTGTGGTGGTAAAGGGCTATTGGGAAGGGAATAGGATTATACTGGCATGTATTTATACTCCAAATCTGGTTACTAGACAGCCTAAAATAAATGGGAGAAATAATCAGCTTCCAGCAGGGAATATTACTTATAGGTTGGGAATGGAACTTGATTTGCAAGAGTCAGTATGTGTCAGGAAGCCCTAGAAGGGAAATATAACAAATCAGAGTAGATTTCTTAAGAAATTGATGAAAAGATTTGATATGGAAGATGTGAATTCAGTATTAGGAACTCAGAAAGAATTTGCATACTATCCCTCAAGGTACAATAACAGGGCTAGACTGGACAGAAAAAAGAAGTTATGTCTTACCATAACGTTCCGTCTGTATTGATGATCCTCATTCGGTCATTATGTGTGGGTAGTCGGTTCTGACCTCGGAAGCAAGCCAGCCATCTTCCAAGCTCGCGCCAGCTACAAACTCTCAAGCTAAAAACTCTTACCCAGAATTCCCCTCTCCCTGTTACTTCCGATTGAGTTTGCAAGTCAAAAGAAGGTAGAGGCTACCTCTGGTCAAATGACCTAACAGAACCGGATGGTGAGATCCACTAGAAGCCACAGGAGGGGGAAGGAGGGAGGGTCGTAATGCCTGAAAGAGGATCAACAATACAGATGGAATGTTATGGTAAGACATAACTTCTTTATCTGATATTGTTAATCCTCGTTCATTCCTTACGTGTGGGACAGAGTGCCCAGCTACCTTTATTCCAGGGAGGCTCTCATGGAAGGACATTCCGGAGTACCATAGAACCAAAAGATGCTCTTCCCCTGGAGGCCAAATCCAATTTGTAATGATTGATGAAGGTATGAGGAGTAGCCCAAGTTGCAGCTGTACAAATGTCATGTAAAGAGGCTCTGGCATGGAAGGAAGCAGAAGTTGCCACCAACCTTGTAGAATGAGGCTTTATGGTAGTAGGTAATGGAATATTACGTTTTCTATAAATGAAGGTTACGCAGTCTTTTAACCATTTAGCCAATGTGACCTTAGCAACAGCATATTCTAATCTAGGTCCAGAATAGGCCAAAAATAACTGGTCTGATTTACAAGAAGCCTTAGTCCTGTTCAAGTAGAAGCGAATTTGTCTGTGAATATCTAGGGTATGTAGGCAATACTCTCCTCTGTTTGAATGACTGGGGAAGAAAACTGGCAATTCAATGGTTTGATTAATGGACATTTCAGAGATCACTTTTGGCGGAAAGGAAGGATTAGTTCTCAATGACACTCTATCTCTATGAAAAATCAAATATGGTCTCTTGATGCATAAGGCTTGAAGATCAGAGATACGTCTGGCAGAAGTAATGGCGACCAAAAACAAGGTTTTCCATGACAAATATTTGAAGTCGCAAGAAGAAGTTGGTTCGAAAGGTGGCATTATCAAAGCTTATAGGACCAATGACAGGTCCCATGGTTGAGTAAGTTCTCTAAAAGGGGGTTTTAGATGATTCACGCCTTTTATGAAAGTCTTGCATAATTTGTGTGACATAAGATGAGAGTCTTGGACACCATCATGAAAATTAGATATTGCAGCCAAATGAACTCTAATGGTACAGGCAGACAGACCGGACTGAAATAGAGTAGACAGACATTTCAGCACTATTAGACACTGGTGCTGAAAAAGGAGTTACCGTTTTTCAGTTCAGCCAAATAGTAAATCTTTTCCACTTGCTGAGATATGTAATTCTGGTGGAAGACTTATGAGATGCAATAAGAATGTCATGTACAGGCAAAGAAAGCTCATTCTGCCTGGCAATCAAAGAAATTGGAGGAGCCAAGCTGTGACCTTCAGCCTGTTCAAGTTGATGTGAATCAGATTCTGCAGATGGGAGATCAACCCGGGGTTGGATGGAGAATCCATAGTTGATCTAGCAGGTGAGGCCAAATGAAGGGCAACCAAATCTGACTAGGCCAATATGGTGCTATGAGGATTACTTTGCTCTTCAACCGGCGGGCTTTCTTCAGAAACTGGGGAATGAAGGGGAGAGGTGGAAATGCATAAAGCAGACCCGAGGGCCAATTGTGGACTAGAGAGTCCCTGGGTGACTGTCCCGGAGGGGGAATCAGTGTGAAATAGTTGCTGCATTTGTAGTTGGTCGGGGATGCAAAGAGGTCGCAGCAAGGAAGAACCCAGTGGTTGAAAATCTCCGCCGCTATCAAGGGATTCAGGGACCACTTGTGAGGTTGTAGAATACACCTGCTGAATCTGTCTGCTATCACGTTGAAACTCCTGGGAATGTGCGTTGCTAGAAGAAATGGTTGGTAGCCATCGCCCATTGCCATATCCTCATGGCCTCTCGACAGACTGGGTAAGATTTGGTTCCACCTTGTTTGTAGATGTACCAGACCACCGCCATGTTGTCTGATTGTATTGCAATAGTCGCAGACGGCAGCAGGGGATGGAATGCTTGCAACGCCAGAAGCACCGCCCACAGCTCTAGAACATTTATATGCAGATGGGCCTCCATTTTGGACCAAGTACCTTGGACTGTCTGTCCCTGAAATAGCCCCCCCCACCCAATCAGGGAGGCATCTGTGGTCACTGTAGCCTTGGGCTGTTGGGGGGAGAAGGGGCGAGACCATTGTGACTGATTGTGCGCCATCCAATTTAAATCTTGTTTGCACCTGTGAGTTACCCGAATCTTGGCTGAAAGAGGGTACTGAAAGGGATACCATTGGGTGAGCAGTAGCCATTGTAGAAGCCTCATGTGAAACCTAGCCAGGAGGACAATCGTAATGGAGGGTGCCATGGAACCCAACAACTGCAGAACAGAATGAGCTGTGGATTTCTCCCTTGAAAGGATTGGAATCAGTTGCTGCTTTATCCTTAGAATTCTGTGCTCTGGAATGGATGCTCTGCAATTCTTTGTATTCAAGATGACCCCTATGAATTCTGTGAACTCAGATGGGGTGAGATTGGATTTTTGCCAGTTTATGGTTATGCCTAGCCTTTCTGCAGTGAGGAGAGAGTATGCCACGGCTACTTCCAATAGATGTCTGGTGGGGGCAGAGATGAGCCAGTTGTCTAGGTATGGAAACACCTGGAATCCTTGTAGTCGCAAGTGAGCTGCGATGACTGCCACTCACTTTGTGAACACTCTGGGGGCTGTAGAGAGTCTGAAGGGCAGTACTCTGAACTGATAATGACTGGCTCCTGCACGGAAGCGAAGGAATCTTCTTGATGGTCTGTCCACTTTTATGTGGTAGTATGCATCCTGAAGATCTATCGAGCACATCCAATCGTCTTTTTTCCAAAAGCGGAAGGATAGACTGATTGTGACCATCCGGAACTTCTGTACTTTTACAAACTTGTTCAATACATGGAGATCCAAAATTGGTCTACAGTCCCTGGTTTTCTTTGGCACCAAAAATAGTCTTGAGTAGAATCCGGATCCTATCTGGTCTGGAGGGACTATTTGGATGACTCTTTTTCTTAGCAGCTTTGAAAGTTCTAACGCTACTTCTTCCTTTTCACTGGGTGGAACATCGGGTAAGATTGTTAGGGGAGCAGGATAAAGGTCGAAGGGGATATGATAACCTCTGGTTATTATCCTTTGTACCCAAGAATCAGTGGTAATGGTTAGCCAGGCAGAAGGGTACAAAGAGAAATGACCCCCAACCACTTCCAGAGGAAAGCAGTTGGGCCACTCTTCAGGAGCACTGGTAGGATTGGCCAGGGAAAGAATCCCTGGAACCCTGGTTACGTGGACCCCCTCTGCCCCGAAAGGGGTATCTTCCCTGTGAGTTTCCCCCCCCTGCCTCTAGGGGAGAACTCGGCCTGTGTGTCACGGAAAGAACCTTAAGAATTTTTGTGACATATCTTCCCACTCTTCTGGTTTCTGGAGAAAGCCCACTGAGGAGAAGAATAATGGACACCTACAGTAGAAAGGGTCTTACCATCCTGTTCACATCTGGCCAGTGTGCTTTTAACCTTGGGTCCGAACAACGACAAGGCTTCGATGGGAGCATTGAGAAAGGAAACCTTGAAGGGTTCAGCGAAATTACACAAGCGCATCCAGGCATGTCTTAGAACAATGCCTCAACTCGCCATTCTAACTGCTCCTTCTGATGCGTGAGATATCAGGCACATGGAGTAGTTAGACATCGATTTGATGGTGGCTAGCTGAGAGGCCACTTTGTCACGGACCTCATCAGACACAGCTCCAGCCAAAGTTTCAGAGAGCTCAGAAATTAAGTCTCTTTGAATCCTGGTAAAATGTACCATATAGTTCAGGGACCTGACTGCAAAGGCCGCTGATGCAAAAGTACGCTTCCCTATTCTGTCCAGAGCCCGAGACTCTTTATTGGCCGGATGGACAGTCTGGCTTTATTCTTCCGCCAGGTCATCTTTAGTTGCGGCCGCCACCACCAAAGCATCTACAGGAAAACCTTTGAACCAATGGGGATCACTAGCTGGAGGGGACAAAATTTTATCTGGCCTCCAGGGAATGGCCTCAACGGTGTCAGGAGCCTTCTACACATGCTGCACGACGAGCCGGACAAGTTCGTCAGCAGGTGGAGTAACCCAGGAGGTTGGGGGCCGGGCACGAAAGGCCTGCAGGAACACAGACTCTTCAGAGGTCAGGTTAGAGGGCTGCCAATCACCTCTCTCTCTTTAAGGATTTCAAGGAAATCACCAAAGGATACCTCAGAGGGTGATCGAGGGGACTCTTCCCCATCATCAAAGTCTGTGTCTTCAGTAAGGGACTCCTCTGTGGAGTCCATGTGCTTCCTCTTGCACAAGCTCTTTTGATGATCTTCCTTGGAGGGAGAAGCTGGGGAAGACAGCACAAAAGGGGTCTCCTGTGGGAGTATGTCCTGAGGCTCTTGCGCCCAGTGTCCGCTAGCAGCGGCTTGTGTAAGTTGTGGTCCAGAGAAGGGCGGGGAGAGTGATAGCACAAGATCACCAACCGATGCCAGATCCTTCTCCATTAGTTGGAAGGCCGGTCCACCTGAAGAGGAGTGGGGGCCCAGGGCAGGGTTCACCCCTCGACTAAATGGCTCAGCCTGCCGACCCGGAGTCCCTGGATGGCTGCGAAACTCCAAAGTACGTATGCCACAGCTGACATCCTGAGTCGTGGCAAGACTCTCCTGCCACAAAGGCAACTGCGGCTTCTTAGTATGATCCATAAAGGGAACCGTAGTGGGGGAAGACTGTGCTATATCAAGGGGCTTCAAAGGCAATGGAGGAGGAGAATAAGTAGGGGTCTTTGGTAAAGGGTGATCACCTCCCAAGGAAGGATAGGTCCTGGGGGGCGGGATACCTCTGGCCAAAAGCACTTGATCCACAAGACGCAACACATCGTATTCAGAGAGGCTTCTAGTGGATTTCACGGACATGGCTGAGGGAGAGTCAGGTCTATCCAAGAATGGAGCAGGCTCGGTGCCCACCACGGAGGAGATCTGCACTGAGAACAACAGAGTTGTAATGGACTGTCTGCACCGAGGAAATCATTGGTGCCGAAGGCATAGTCTGCACCGACGATGAGGTCGGTACCTAAGTGGTTGGCGCTAAGGCCTGAGCCGAAAACATCGGTGATGAAAACTGAATGGTCGGTACCAAGAGGGAAGTCGGTGCCGGGTAAGTTGTTGGAGCTGAAAAGGTAATGGGCGTCGAAACATCCATCGACGTCGTAACAGTCTGCATCGACTGGACAGTCGGTGCCGGTAAGGGAGTCTAAACCAAGGAGCTCCTCGGTACCGATGCGGTTCGGGGCACATAAGTCGGTGCCAAGGTCGCAGATGGTGCTGATGGCCTCGGTGCCAAATGTCTAGGTACCAAAAGCGCTGGAGCTGAAGAAGTCAAATCTGAACTGGGAAGCTTAGCTTTCTTTTGTCTCGGTTCCTCAGGATCCCCAGCTGGATAGACCTGACTCTCCCTCAGCCATGTCCGTGAAATCCACTAGAAGCCTCTCTGAACACGATGTGTTGCGTCTTGTGGATTTTTCTTATGGGATCTTGGAGGGGTCGAAGCCTCCAACCCAGAAATAGCCTCTAAAAAAGGAGATTTAAGTAGAACCTTCAATATTAATTTATTTTTTCTCTCAATTAACGTTCTGTTAGAGAAATTCTTACAAATCCCGCAAGGCGGGTCAACTGTTAAATGAGGCACACCCAAGCAACAAACATGCAGGGAATATGCATCTGAAGTATGTAATTTATGGCCACAATCTAAACATCTTTTAAACCCTGGGCTACCTTTTTTATCTGCCATGTTAGAAAGAAAGAAAGAAAAAACAGAAAAATACCAGCAATAGTACGAGAAATACCCGAAGGTAAGAAGGAAAAGAGGTTTTCCAACGATGGTAAAAAAAAGAATTACCTCGTGGTAAAAAGAGAGGAAAAGGATTCGAAAAAGGGTAGTCTCTAAATGCGATAAGGTAAGAGGTAACTATCTAATAACTTTTTTGTGAAAAAAAGCTGTCTTAGAACTTAGTATGAAGAAAAATATTGTACTTAGCTCAAGAGAAGTAGCTTACGACCGAATGCTGATGCGGCAAATGAAATCTGAGGTAACAGGGAGAGGGGAATTCTGGGTAAGAGTTTTTAGCTCGAGAGTTTGTAGCTGGCGCAAGCTTGGAAGATGGCCAGCTCGAGTCCGAGGTCGGAACCGACTATCCACACGTAAGGAATGAACGAGAATGAACAATATCAGATTTATATTTCACAGGAATATTTACATTTAATTGAAAGTTTCGACTCACCTCCAATAATTTCAGATTATGCATAAGTAAAACTCAAGACAAAAACGCAGAATAATGAAGTAAAAATGAGACACTGGGGCTTTCCCACCTACCTGTTAAAAAGAAAGGAATTTAAGGAATGGGTAGTAGAAACTGAGAGTTAAGGAAGACAGAAATATATTTAGAAGCTATAAATAGTGTGTGTGATAAAATGAAAATGGAGCCAAAATGGTAGAAATAAAATAGAAAGAGATATGGTTAAGTAGCAGTAGGAATTACTTAGTGGGCTGACAAAGGTTAAAGTATTAAAGAATAAGAGGAATCTCAATAAACAAGAAAAGACACAAATGCAGAGTGCTAAAGAGAAAAATAAAGGCATATCTGGCTAATACACATGAATTTATAAAGACTGCTGTTAAGCAATTATTTTCTGATAACAACACCAGAGCACAAAAGCATTTAGCACAAGGACTTAAGCAGCAGAAATTAGAAAGGGTTGTTGCCCAAGTTACGCAGCCTATAACAGAAAAATAACACAAGGTAATGCAGAGGTTTTAGAGATATTTCGAAAATTTTATGAAAATTTGCATAAAGCAGAGAAATGTGGACATCAAAAAGTGCATAAATGGAAATTTTAATGGATGATTTAATTATGCCAAGGTTAGAGGTAGATAAGGTTTAATAACTAACACCTAAGATAGGAGGGGATGAGATAAAAATAGTGATGTATGATCGATAATCAGAAAAGTCTGCAGAAGCAGATGATATTCCTGTAGAAGTCTGGGAGTTAGGAGGGAAGAAAGTGATAAAGATCTGGAAGATGTTGTTTAAAAGCATTTAAAAGAAGGGGAAGCACCAACATCTTGGAAGAAAGTTGTGTTGGCTGTATTACTTAAACCCATTAGAACCAGCTTCACATAGTCCCATTTCAATTTTAAATCATAATTATAAAGTGTGCATGCCTATAATAGCTAAAATAATGGTAAAGGTGTTGCCAAAATTGATAGATATGGATTAGTGTGGTTTTGTGGAGGGGAGGCAGACATTTGACGACATTAATAATGATGATCCAAAGGGAAGCAGAATCACTGTTGTTAGTGGGTCTTTTTTAAACAAGAAACATCTTTATTAAATTATCATGCATGACATAAGCAAACTTACATTTATATAAATGAAAATAAACCATACAGACACAATCTGAGTTGCAAACATACACTGCAAACCATGCTAACACAAATGTAGCTGCAGACATTATGCATCACTTATAATATATCCAGTCATTGTCAGTCAATGACTACATAGCTCATTCAATTCTTTTGAACCTTATTCATCCTCTGCATGTATTGATCCCACATTCCCCATTTTTCCTGCGCAATTTGCTACTACCCTTTATTAAATATCCCAATTCCAGTTGCTTTATCTCTATTGATATCTTCATTACTTCTAGTAAATTTGTTTTAGACTTTGATTTCCATTTTCTAGTAATTGCTTTTTGGCTGCTATCACAATTAGACTCGGCAAAGCCTTACTATTTCTACGCAATTCCAATTCTGTATCACAGCTAAAAAAGATTGTTTCCTTATTTACACCAATTTGCTCACCCAGCATCTCCAACACAGAAGTTTGCAGAGAATCTTTAAGGTCTGCCAATTCATTACACTCCCAGAAAATACGTTCACAGTTATCTCTTTCTACCCCATCACACCTCCAACATTTGCTGCCTACCAGAGGTAAAATTCTTTGGAGTCTACTTGGGGTACAAAAATAACACTTCCAAGCAAATATTCTAAATCTTCTAGACTTTGTTGCATATTTGTGAGACAAATATATACATCCCTCTATTGTTTCTTTGTGAATTGCTCATCTAATATCTCTTCCCAATCCCTTCTAATCAGTTCTTATTGATTCTTATAGTTATTGTGCAATATTGTATATTGCCTGCTAATTCTTCCTTTCTTAATGCCAACTTCTGTTCTAGATTCTACTAAAAACTCTACCAGTGCTGGTCTTTCATTTAGGACCCCTCCCCCAATTCTTTCTGTTTGCCTATACTCTCCACTCCTTGATAGGGAAGGCAGTGTCTAACTTGCAGTCCAAATAAGTTCTTGGCATCTTCCCATTGTATTACCTTTCCATCTCTAGTTATTTGCTCCCAGTACCTTGGCTCCTTTGTCAGTTTTCTCCAATAAATTCCAGCCCTCTCTTGCCTATTGATCTGTATCGCTAATTGCAGTCATCCCTATCAGCAGAATCTCCTTTCTCCATTCCCGTGTTGGCTTAGTTCTTAGTATACTTATCTGCTACTTTATGAATGTAATATTCTGTATGATTATTATTATTCTCCTTAAAGGTCTGCATCCAAATTCCCAGTCCCTCCTTGTTTCCTGAGCTTTCCCATTTCATTGTTATCTCATTCCACTTTAAATTATAGATGTTAAATTGTCAATCTCGCCTTCATTCTTGCTGGATGGTTTCAGAGCCAATCCTCGGCTCTGACTCGGCTACTTACTAAAGCTCGAGAGCTAATTTTACCGGCTTGAGGCAACCCTATATCCCATGATGTTAGGCGATAACTACCCAGATCTCGTTTGCCGCTTTCGCTTGAGAGGTGCGTTTTTTCCGGCTCTTGGTAAGTTTTCAAATTTCAGACTTTTAGTCACCCTTTTTTGTCTTAGTTCCACTCCTTTTATTGTTTTAACTTGTAACGGTTAATTTTAAACCCTATTCCCCATTAGTACCTTGTATTTCCCTTATCCCAGTTATATATCCCTTCCCCTAGGGTGGGATCTAAATTTAGTCTTAACATCCTTGATTCTTCCCCCCTTTGAACCTGCAGCTTCCTGTTCATTGAAATTTCTTTCCTGGAAGACACTCTTCCTAGTCGCCATTACTTCTGCTAGGAGTGTATCTGAGCTTCATGCCCTCTGCATTCGTCCTCCCTATTTAATCTTCCACAAAGACAGAGTTTCTCTAAGGACCAATCCGTCTTTCTTACCCAAGGTAGCGTCACAGACAAACTTAAATCAATCTATTGATCTCCCAGTTTTTTTCCCAAATTATACTAATAGAGCGGAGCAAAAACGACATTATCTTGATGTTCATCACCAGCTCCGATATTATCTGGACAGAACCAAACAAATCAGGAAATCTGATCAACTGTTTTTATCATATGCAGAGAACAGGAAAGGCCTTCCGGTATCTAAGGTAACCCTATCTAGGTGGTTGTCTTCTGTGATTACATGTATTTATCAACTCAGAGGTAGAAAGTTGACTTCTAGGCCAAAAGCCCATTCAAATAGAGCACTAGCTACATCTAGAGCTTTTCAAGCTAGACTACCAATAGACACTATTTGTGCAGCAGCCACATGGGCCTCTCCTCATACCTTTGTTTTGCATTACAAATTGGACTTGGCCTCCAGAAACAGGGCGAATTTTGGTTCCACCATTCTCAAGAGTCTGTTCCACTGAGCCACCCAGGATAAAGGTGCTAGGGACGCGGTCCCATCCAGCAAGAATGAAGGCGAGATTGACAACTTAACATTGAGAAGTTATGTACCTACCATAACGTTCCATGTTAGTAGTCTTCTCTCGCCTTCTTTCTTGCATCCCACCCACCATCCCCCTAGCCTGGACAAACCGAGAAGATTGTTCCTCTTCCTTGAAAAGTCCTGATCTAGCATTTCCAGCCAAATAGCTTGTCCTAGTGTCAATAGATTAGATTGGTTTCTTTGGCGGGATTATTCCCTTTTTCCTCCTCCTCTCCAGTTGGAGGACTATATTGCATAATTTTTCTTTAGCAACCAAACGAGATCTGGGTAGTTATCGCCTAGCATCATGGGATAAATGGTTGCCTCGAGCCGGTAACATTAGCTCTCGAGCTTTCGTAAGTGGCCGAGTCGGAGCCAAGGATTGGCTCCGAACCCATCCAGCAAGAAAGAAGGCGAGAGAAGACAACATGGTACGTTATGGTAGGTACATAACTTCTCATTTTCTGCCTGTACTATGTATAGGAGCCTTAGCTGTAGTGCTATGAAATGCCACTTCAAATTGGGTAATTGCAATCCGCCCTGTTCTCTTGTAAGAATAAGCTTATCCCACTTGACTCTTGCTCTCTTCCCCTCCCAGATAATATCCTTCAGCTCTTTATTAATTGCTATCCACAACTTATCCTCTGGTTGATAAAAATATGCCTGACCTGCGTATAAGATTAAAAGGAATAAAAACATTTTAACTGCTTGTATCATACTATCCATATCCATATAACAGAGCTTACATTTTCTCAGTTTTTGTATTATCTTTTTAGTCTCTTCCCACATATCCTTTGCTGCCAGACCAGAATCATTTTTAATCCATACCCCCTAATCTTGTCCCCATAAGTATGGATATTGCTGAACCAACTAGTATGTGGGTACATAGTTTACCCCTATTGCCTTTGCTTTAGCTTCATTAATTTTGTATCCCAAAAAGATTTGAAACTGTCTCAATATGTTCCACAGCACTGTAATATCCCTTTCTGGTTTTGTCAGGTAAAAAATAATGATAATAATAATGTTTTCTGCAAATAGAGCCAGCTTTTCTTGACTACCATACCAATTATATCCTTGAATTTCTGAGTCCATTATTTATTTTGCCAATGGTTCTTAATATAATGCAAATAACAAAAGGGAGAGAGGACACTCCTGTCTGGCTCCTCTGCTCAAGTCCTTCCACCAAAATTTTGTCATAATCCACTCCTTCTGCTGGTAAGATTACATCTTTGCTGTTAAAGGTCTAGGTTGTTTTCTCACAGTCAGGTTTGGCGCATACACATGATGTGCCCTTTCAATTAACAACTCCTGTTGTGGAATACCAGTCCAGTTGCTTAATTGTGCTTTCATAAAATTAATACAGTCTGTTCCTTCCAGCTTCTCATGTACAACAGAAAATCTCAGGTTTCCCCTCTGTTTTTTTCCTCTAATTCTATTGCTTTTTGAAACATTTCTTCTTATGCAGTCTAATATTCAGCCAGCCTTTTCTTCATTTTTGACCTCTGAGTTTTACAGTTTTATCACCTTATCTGAGTATCAGTTTAAAGTTTCTTCCATTTTTATCTAGCCTTTTAATGTTTGAGTTCATATACTCCATCAGTGTTTCATTTGTTTTAATTAGGTCTGTGTGCCGTTGTCTTATTCTTTCCTCTAGGTTACTGGAAGTCATGTTTGGAGCTTGCACTACTTTTTGCTGAACAGCTACAGTACTTTTCCCATTTTTTCGTCACCTTTTGTAGCGGATTTTCCTTCAGTTCCTCCGTATTTCTTCTTTCCTGGCATCCAAACAGTGCACCTACTAAGCAGTTACTGAAATTTACCAAGAAATCTAGGTTCACTAGCTTTCTCTGCTAAGTTTCTGTTTTCACACTGGAAGAGCTAGAATTAAGCTGTTAATCAATGTGCAGCCATCTTGGAAGAAATTATGATAGTGGGTTTTGATGCAGAAAATACAATGAACACAATAAGCTGGAATTTTATGAGCAGGGCAATGGAAGCACTTGCATTCCCTGATACAATAATAAGGTTAAGTAGGATGATACATGAGGGATCATAGGCAAAAATGAAAGTGGGAGGGTTTCTTTCTGACAAGCTGTGTCTGAACAGAGGAACCAAGCATGGGTATCATCCTTCCCCTTTATTTGTGCTACATTTAGAACCACTGGCAAAGAAAATAAGGGATTCAGAAATTCAAGGATATAATTGGCATGGTAATCAAGAAAAGTTGGCTTTATTCGCATATCGTATTATTTTGTACCTGATAAAACCAGAAAAGGAGATCTCAGTGTTCTGGAACATTCTGAGACAGTTTCATATTTTTTTGGAATATAAAATTAATGAAGAAAAACCAAAGCTGTATCTATAAGCTATATATCTACACATGAAATGGATCAGTAATACCCACAGTTATGGGGACATGATAAAATGAAGTATTTAGGAATATGGGTTAAAATTATTCTGTTATGGCAGCTAAGGATATGTGCAAAGAGACTACACAAAAGATAATATAGACACTGAGGAAATGGAATGTTTATGGATACAGATAACAAGATACAAGCATTGAAAATGTTTTTAGTCACTTTGGCTTTATATACAGGTCAGGCATAGCTTTTATCAACCAAAGGAGAAGTTGTGGACAGTAATTAATAAAGAGATGAGGGACTTTACCTGGGAGAGGAAGAGGGCAAGAGTTAAGTGGGATAAGTTGATCCTTCCAACAGAGCAAGGTGGATTAGGATTATCAGATTTAAATGGATATTTTAGAGTCTCACAGTTAAGGCTCATATACATAAAAGCAGAAAAATAAAATTAAAAATGGGAAGGAATGATAATGAAGCAGGAGGTAAATTCAAGAAATAAAAAGACTGTGATTTTGGATGCAGATGCTTAAGGAGAATAGCAGCTATCACATAGAATATTATAGTCATGAAGTAGCAAAACGTATTCTATGAACTACGCCAACATCAGATTGGAGAAAGGTTATTCTGCCAATACGGACAACTGCAATTAGGATTACAGAGAATAGGCAAGAGAGAGCTGGAATTTATTGGAGAAAACTAAAAGGAAAAAAGGTACTGGGAGCAGATAACTAGAGAGGGAAAGGTAACACAATGGGAAGAGGCCCAGAAGACATTTTGATTGCATGCTAAAGGCCATCTTCCCTCTCAGGGACTGATATTAGAGTGGTTTACCTTTCTAAAGCCGAATCACAATGGTACGAATGCTCATATGAGCGACTCGTAACCAAGAAAGTGAAAATGGCGATAGTCCTTAATGTTTGAAAAACAGCAAATCAAAAAGCAGATTTGCTGTTTTTCATACATTAATGTCGAACGTAAAAAAAAAAAAAAAAGTGTAAAGCAGGGGGGCAAGCCCCCCTGTTCTCTCCACACCCCCCCACTTTAATATTCTAACTCTGAGATCACACTACAGTGGGGAAAGGGACCATTTCCCCGATACCAACTATAGTATAATCTGCCCCACAATGTCAATGTGCATTCGCTCATTGCACATTTGAACCTTTTTCCATTCGGCATTTGCAAATCTTGCAAACTGCCTTTCGCACAATTGTTGTTTGCCTGTGTGCAATACGCACATCTAAAGGTAAACCTATTAGAGTATATGCAAAAAGAAAGGGATAGGGATATCCTACGTGAAAGGCCTGCTTTGGTGGAGTTTTTAAGTTGCCTCTAGAACAGAAGCTGCTGTTAAAAAGGGATAATTACTTGGCCATATAAAATACTACACAGTAACTATTGGAATAAAACAGATAAGGTTAGAAAAGATTGGGAAGACAGACTGGATAAGTAATTCACAAGGAAACAATGGGAGGACATACGTATGGCTCCCAAACATACAACAAAGTCTGGAAGATTTAGGATTTTTGCTTTGAAGTGTTTGCACAGATATTTTTGTACCCCAAGCAGACTCCAAAGAATTTTCACTTGGGTAGATGTCAAATATTAGAGGTGTGATGGGGAAGAGAAAGGTAACTGGGAGCATGTGTTTTGTAATGGTAATGAGCTGGCAGACGTTAAACATTCCCTTCAGAAATATTGAGCAAATGGGTGTAACTAAGGAAATTATTTTGTTGGGCTGGGTTACAGGATCTGAATTACCTAGAAGTAGTAAGGCTTTGTTAAGTTTAATTCTGTTAGCTGCCAGAAAAGCAATTAGTAAAAAATGGAAATCAAAGTCTAAACCAACTGTATGTGAAGTAGTGAATATTGTAATACAAAAAAACTGAAAGTGGGACATCTAGAAAAGGGCAGAAGTAAATTACATAAAACATGGAAATTCTGGGAACAATACATGGAGGATAATGTTTTGAAGGAAGAGTGAGGTGTAAGGGAAGGCAGGATTTGAGGAATTTATTTAATGATGGACTGATAATTGTGTTAAAGAATGTACGTGATGAATAACGTTTGCAATTGTGAATAAGTTAACATGGTTTTCTTTTATATAAAAAAGAAATTATGTCCTCACCATAACATTCCATGTGAATTGTTCATCTCACCTTCATTCTTACAGATGGGTTCGGAGCCGATCCTCAGCTCCGACTCAGCCAACTACAAAGCTCAAGGTCTTCAGACAGCTCAAGGCCAAGTCCCTATCCCATGATACACCTTGTGTTACCTCAGATCTTGTTTTCTGCCTCTAACAATACATATGCTATTCTAGGCCTCTTTAGGTAAGGAAACCATAGGAAAGATAATCAAACCATGATAAAACATGAATCTCGGTCCTCAAGAAAGCCTGGAGGGGGTTGGAGGGTGGGAAGTAAAAATGAAGGCGAGATGAACAACTCACATGGAACGTTATGGTGAGTACATAACTTCTTTATGTGAAGTTGTTCTAGCTCGCCATTCATTCTTATAGATGGGTAGTGTCCCAAGCACATCTTTCTTGGGTGGCTCATAGAAATATGTTTTTCAGGACAGTGGAACCAAAGGAAGCCCCATCCCTGGAGGCCCTATCAACTTTGTAATGAGTGATAAAAATATGAGGCATTGACCAAGTGGCTGCTGAACAAATACTGTCTATTGGTAGCCTGGCAATAAAGGCTGAAGATGTGGAAACAGCTCTGGTTGAATGAGCCTTTATTTTATGTTGCAGAGGTATATTGGCAGCTGAATAAGTGAGGGTGATGCAATTTGATAACCATTTCGACAGAGTGGTTTTTCCCACAGGGCTACCTTTTCTGAAGTCTGAAAAGGAAACAAAAAGTTGTTCAGATCTCCTAAATTCTTTGGTTCTATCTAGGTAAAATTAAAGTTGTCTATAAACATCAAGTTTGTGCAGCATATACTCCAAGTTATTGGTGTGTTTGGATACAAAAAACAGTAATTCTACGGTTTGGTTAAGGTTAGCCTCAGTACAAACTTTAGGTAAGAATGAAGGATTTGTTTGTAGTGAAACTTTATCAGAATGAAAAATCAAATACGGTGGGTTTAATAGACAATGCCTATAACTCTGAAACTCTTCGGGCAAATGTGATGGCTACTAAAAAGACGGTCTTCCAAGACAAAAATTTCAATTTGCATGAAGAAGCTGGCTCAAACGGTGGAAGAATAATGTGTGAAAGCATACAATTTAGATTCCGAGGTGTATAAGGGGATTTGACGGGTGGTCTAAGGTGGACAGTCCCCTTGAGAAAGGCTTTGGATAGCTTGTGTGACATTATATTTAAGCCTTCAGTACCAAGATGAAAATTAGAGATCGCAGCGACCTGCACACAAATGGTGGCTGCCTCCGCTCCCTTGTTGAAAAGCATAGTCAAAAATTCTAGGATGGAGGAAATCAGGGCTAGGTAAGGGTCAATGTTATTTTGAGAAGCCCATATAGAAAATCTCTTCCATTTGCTGAGGTATAATTTCCTAGTAGATGATTTATGAGAAGATATTAAAATATGTTGTGTTTCAGTTGAGCAGTTATGGAACCTGGCTATGTTGGGAATTGGAGCAGCTAAGCTCTCAATTTCAGGGACTGAAGAGAGGGATGAAGAGCCCCCGACGAGTGCATCAGAAGGTCTGGAACTGGGTCTAGAATCCAAGGCTCTTCCAATAGATGAGGTCGAAGAAAGGGGAACCAAATCTGACAAGGCCAGTGGGGGGCTATAAGAATGATGGTCCTTCCCAGGGATCTGGCTTTCTTTAATACTTGGGTATCATGGGAATTGGTGGGAAGGCATAAAGAGACCCGGGTGTCAATCGTGTATGAGGGCGTCCCTTGGGGCATCTCCCAGAGGGGGGATTAGGGCAAAATAACTTCTGCATTTTGTATTCAAGGGGGATGCAAAGAGATCGCAGCAAGGCTGGCCCCATCTACGGAATATTCTTTCTGCTATTTCTTCTTTGAGGGACCACTCGTGAAGCAACAAAATTGCCCTGCTCAGTTTGTCTGCTATCACACTGGATTTCCCCGGGATGTGCTTTGCTATCAGAAAGCGCTGGGTGGAGGTAGTCCACTGCCATACTTTTAGGGCCTTTTGACAAAGGGGGTAGGACCTGGTTCCTCCTTGTTTATGTACCAGACCGACATGTTGTCCGTCTGAATTGCAATTGTCCCCACAGGGAGAAAGTCCTCAAAATACTGCAATGCCAAGAGTACAGCTCTCATCTCCAGGACATTGATATGCAAATCTATCTCTTGTTTGCTCCATGTGCCTTGGGCTGTTCTTCCCTGAAAATGCCCTCCCCCCCACCTGAACAAGGAACTGTCCGTGATCACAGTGGTCGATGGTGAGGGTAGGATAAAGGGACGACCTATCGTTACTTGGAGAGAGGTCAACCACCACTAAAGATCCTTTTTGCAGGAGTTTGTTAGAATGATCAGATGTGGCATTGGGAGTTCTTGATAAGTCCACTGCGTGAACAGGAGCTATTGTAAAATCTGCATCTGCACACGACCCAAGTGAATTGCTATGATTGCAGCCGCCATCATCCCCAACAACTTTAGCACATCTGAGGCTGGTACCTTATCTCTTGATAGGAGGTTCAGAATTTATTGTCGAAGTACCGAAATCCTTTCTGAAGGAAGTTTTAAAGTGGTGGTGGTGTCCAAATCTACTCCGATAAAAACGATATGTTGCGATGGCGACAAGGCAGATTTTTCTGAGTTTATGGTAATCCCCACTTGACTGCAAAGAATAAGCGTGTTGTCCCTGGCTTCTATAAGCTGATGTCTGGTGGTGGTGGTGAGGAGCCAGTCGTCTAAGTACGGAAACACCTGGAATCTCAAATGCCTCAGGTGAGCCGTGACCACTGCCATACATTTGGTGAACACTAGTGAGACCAAAGAGCAGGGCTCAAAACTGGTAGTGATTGGCTCCCAGCCGGAAGCATAGATGATGCCTGGATGGTCTGGCCATTTTTAGTGGTAGTACTTACCCTGAAGATCTATCGAGCACATCCAATTGTCTTTCCCTAAAAGGGGAAGTATTGACTGCAGTGTGACCATCCAGAATTTCTACTTCTTGACAGATCTGTTTAGTCTGCTGAGGTCCAAAATATGTCTCCAGTCCCGTTTTTTTTTTTTTTGGAACTAAAAAGAAGCTTGAGTAACTTACAGATCCTATCTGGTCTGCAGCGACCGGTTGGATGACTCTTTTTTCTAGCAACCTCTGGACCTCTAAGGTTGCTTGTTCCCTGTAACTGGGTGGAACATCTGGGATTTTTGTTATCAAGGGTGGTGGAGTGGCAAAGGGAATAAAGTGTCCTCTGGATATTATGCTTTGTACCCAGTAGTCATTTGTTATTTTTAGCCAGGCGTCTGGGTACAAGGATAAACAACTCCTGGTTGCCTCCAGAGTTGGACAGTCGGGCCTACTTTCAGGAGCGCTGGTAGGGCTTCCCAAAGAACTCATCTCTGTCGCTCTGATTCTGCAGACCCATTCTGCCACAAGGGTGGCGTCTTCCATTATTACCCCTTTCTCTGCTCCTGGAGGGGGGGTTCACCACGTGTCCTGAAAGGCTCCTTGGGTTTTTCGAAACCAAACCACATCTTTCCACCCTTTTGACCTTTAGGGCAGGGTCAAGTGGAGGTGGAAAAATGGACTCCAATGGCAGACAGAGTCTTTCTTTCCTGCTCACACCTGGTAAGAGTTTCCTTTACTTTGGGCCCGAAAAGAGATGAGCTATCAAAAGGGGTGTTCACAAAGGATGATTTAAAGGGCTCCGCAAAGGAACATAAGCGCATCCAGGAGTGTCTCCTAAGAGCAATTCCTGTACCCGCTGCCCTACTCATTCCATCAGCTGCATATGAGATCAGACGTATGGAAGAGTTTACTACAGAATTAAGAGTAGCAAGCTGGGAAGCAACCTTGTTTGCAACTCCCTCAGCTATCATACCTGTAGAGTATCTCCAAGCTCTTTTAGGAGATCTCTTTGCAGTCTCATAAAATGTGTCAGTGATCGCATGGCAAAAGTTGCTAAACTGAATATGCACTTCCCGTACCTATCCATGATCCTAGAATCTCTGTTAGGAGGATGGACAGATGAAGTTTCCAACATCTCCTTTTTGGTGGCTACTGCCACCACCATGGCATCAACACGCACTCCAAACAACAATTCCAACATAGCATTTGAATAGTCCATACTACGAAAAATAACAATACCCCCACCTTTATCAGGAATCTTAATCCGAATACTGTCATCTTTTCTTAAATCACATAGCAATGTGTATTCTTCCTTGGATAGATTCCACACATTCCTCCTGTTGTTTCTAAATTCCTCATATAAATCTTCCAACACCAATTTTTCGTATGTGTCCACCAGGGAATGTAGGGGGTTTCCGAATACTGTCATCTTTTCTTAAATCACATAGTAATGTGTATTCTTCCCTTCGTGAAACAAATCTTATCTTGAGGAGAAGAAATAAATTTATTAGGCCTACTAGGGACAGGCTCCATGGTGTCCGGAGAGTCCCATGCCCTTCATGAGAGCAGCTCCATAAGCTCATCGAAGGGCAGAGACACCCAACAGGTGAAGGGCTGAGACCCAAAAGCTTTCAGGATGACCAACTCATCATCAGTAGGGTTGGCGGGCTTCCAGCCACTCCTCTGCTTTAGCATTTCTAAGATATCTGCAAATTAGATATCCTCCGAAGGGGACTGTTGGGATCCTTCTGACTCATACAAGTCAGTGTCTGAGGTGACAGATTCCTGCGGGGGGTCTAGAGGCTTCCTCTTGCATATTCTCTTCTTAGGAACCTCATCAGTGGGAGCTTCCGGTGAGGTCTTGGAAGAGCAGGGTCCAACCAGTGGGGCTTCCTGAGGTTCAGGGTCTCTACACTTCAAAGGGATCTGTGATGCAGAAGTAGATGCAGGCACTTTAGGGGAGGAGGTAGTTGGTCCTGAAGTTGTCGCTGTCCTGGGGGATATTACTCTCTTCATGGCATCAAAGGCACCCCTGCTCCGATGCGAAGGAACCCCTAGCTCCAAAGAAGCAGATGATTCCCTCGGCACCGGAAAAGTGGGTTCTGATCCAGAAGTAGGAGCCAAACTCATCCGCGCCGAAGCCTCATGAGGTAAAGTCGGGACTGAAAGATCGGTCTGACTGTCCTCCCCAGACCCGACCGGTAAGTGTCAGCTCCTGGACTCCTTGATAAGTATCGAGGAAGTCTGAGTAGATGGCACTGGAACAGGCGTCGGTTCCGAAGGCTCCACAATCATCAGCTCCAACTCCTCCGGCTCCGAATGACCAGTTTGGCTTGGAGGAGGAAAAGAAGTAGATGGAGGAACAGCTGTCGGTTCCGAAGCCACTTGGGTTGGAACCGATAATTAGGCAAACGCCGGTGCCTGTAGCAACTTCTGCCCCACACAATCCACATCCAAATCAGATAGACTTATCAAGGACCAAGATGAATGGATCGATGATGCCATCGATTGCAAAATTGGTGATTTCAACACTGCGGAGACCGGTTCCAGGACTGGGGACCGGCTCTGAAAAGTTACGACACTCTGCTCTGAAGGCCGTGAAGCAGACTTCGATAATTTTTTGGTGGTGTCGGAGGCAAAGTTCTATGTTCCAAGGATGTCGATTTTGATGACTTGGTAGATTTTGGAGACTTTGATGTTTTATCATGATCACTCAAAGCTTCTTGAAAAGAATATTTTAATAACCCTCTGTCAATCAACTTTCTCTTTCTTTCCTGTAAAATGTGGCTACTGAAAGAATGGCAGCTGGAGCAGCTCTATTATAGGTGTAAAGCACCCAAACAATAAACACAGTTAACGTGACCATCAATCACAGACATTTTCTGTCCACACTTTGGGCATTTTCTGAACCCAGATTTGGGTTGTTTTTCCTTCTCTTGGCACCGACTCGGCTAACTACAAAGCTCAAGGTCTTCAGACAGCTGGAAGCCAAGTCCCTATCCCATGATGCACCTCCTGTTACCTCAGATCTAGTTTGCTGCTGCAATATATCGAAGGATACTTCACAGCTTGGGCCAGTAGAATTTTCTTCTTTAAGAAATGTTCTCTTTAAAGACTTTTATTATAGCTTATTAAGTTTCCTTTCTATTTAGAAGCATTTATAGGATTTGTAGAACTAGTTTGTTTACTATTTTCAAAGCTTTTCTATAGCTCCTTTGGCCATAGTTTTATTAGGCCTTTATTATCTCCCTTCCCTTATTCTGGTGTGCCTTTAGATTTAAAGCATTAGGAGTGTTTTACTAGTAGTTAGACATTTAATTAGAATTGTAGAGCCCATTTTAATTTAGGGGCTAGTTACTGTTTGAAAGTTTGGTATTTATATTTCAGAAGACATTAGAATAGTTGTGCGTTTGTTGTACATTGTTACTCTTTGAGATAGTCATATTGGTAGTTTAAACAGTTTTTTCTTGGGTTTGACTTCATATTTCAATAGACAGTTACTTATGGCTGATCAAGAGAAGGAAAAACAATCAAAATCTGGGTTCAGAAAATGCCCAAAGTGTGGACAGAAAATGTCTGTGACTGATGGTCTCTTTAACTGTGTTTATTGTTTGGGTGCGTTACACCTACAATAGAGCTACTCCAGCTGCCATTCTTTCAGTAGCCACGTTTTACAGGAAAGAAAGAGAAAGTTGATTGACAGAGTGTTATTAAAATCCTCTTTTCAAGAAGCTTTGAGTGATCATGATAAAACTTCAAAGTCTCCAAAATCTACCAAGTCATCGAAATCGACATTAAGACAGTTTAAATACAAACCAACAACCAATAAAAACACTTAAAATGAATCAATGCTGCAAGCCTCTCTTTCTCAAGAGAGGTTTTAAAGAAACAGCATTGTTAAGACCAGGTGATACATGAGCTTTAAAATCAACAATCCATCTTAGTTCTATATACTCTGTTTCATTGCATACATCACCTTCTCTTAAACTTTCTTAAACTTTCATTAATTATCTGTAACACCAGGAATGAACAGCGAGATAGAACAACTTCACATTGTACATTTGCTTATGTCTTAAATGATAATTCAGTAAAGGTGTTTATAAAAGATATATGGGAAAAGACTAAACAAAAGATGATACAAAAACTGAGAATCTGGATGTTGTTGTTTATGGATATGGACAGTAAGATACAAGCAGTAAACATGTTTTTAGTTCCTTTAGTTTTATTTATGGGTCAGATACATTTTTATCAACCGGAGAAGTTGTGGACAATATGTAATAAGGAAATAAAGAACTTTATCTGGCTGGGAAAGAGGCCAAGAGTTAAGTGGGCTAAACAAGACTTAAAGGGATATTTTAGAGCTATACAGTTAAGGCTCATACATAACAGGCGCAGAAAGCTATAATTCAAAAATGGAAAGGGATGACCATGATATGTGGGGGGGGGGGGGGTTAAGAAATAAAGAGAGTGGGATTTTGGATGCAAATGCTTAAGGGGAATAATAAATATCAGACAGAACAGCAGAAAGTATTCTAAGAACTAAGCCAATATGAGAATGGAGAAAGGAAATGTTGCCAATAGAGATGACTACAAGCAGGGTTACAGAAAATAGGCAAGAGGAAGCTGGAATCTACTGGACAAAAATGGCAAAGGAATCAAGGTACTGGGAGGAAATAATAAGAGAGAGAAAGGCAACACAGTAGGATAAGGCCAAGAAGTTTGGACTGCATTCTAAAGACTGCCTTTCCTACCAGGGTTAGATAGAATATAGGCAAAGAGAAAGGGATAGGACAATCTTAAATGAAAGACCTGCACTGGTGGGGGTTTTAGTCAACTCTAGAACAGAAGTTGCTGTTAAAAAAATGGAGAATTAGTAGGGCATACACAATATAGCACTGTAAGTATAACAATCAATCAGAGGAAGTTACAAAACACTGGGAAGGGAGACTGGAAAAGCAATTTACAAGGCAACAATGGAAGAACAAATGTATGGCTCCCAAGTATGCAACACAGTCCAGAAGACTTAGGATCTTTGCTTGGAAGTGTTTGAATAGGTATTTTTAAACCTCAAGCAGGCTTCAAAGAATTTTCCCTGAAATAGATTATAGATAGCAAATGTTGGAAATGTTATGGGGAAGAAAAAGTTAACTGGGAACATGTGTTTTGGAAGTTTAATGAGTTGTCAGATTTTAAAAATTCTCTACAGAGTACTCTGTCAGAAATATTGAAGTCCTTTAAGACCCAGGAATACCAGCCAAACTTCTGAGAGGTTATGCTACCCTACTCTCAGGACCATTTTCTAATAGCCAGATGTGACTAAAGAATTCCCTTTGCAATAACCAGAGTACAGCAATAGGTTCACGGCCAAATCGTCCTCAGAATCTATTGTGTTCCTATTCTCAGGGCTATTCTTCCCAAATAACCTACTACAGACAACCTGTTCTCCATTGTACCTCAAATCACAGTCAAACCTATCACTACCCATACCTTTACTACCTACTTTATAACTCCTCATTCATCTTTTACATCAAATGAACCTTTCTAATACCCACGTTCCAGTCCAGATGTCTCAAATGCCCCTGTTTTGGAGAAACATTCTTATTTCCTGGTCCGATTTACCCCTGCACAGGATGCTGCTAGTTTTGGAGGTGTGTCCCTATTTGCAGGCTTGATTTACCCTTTCACATAATTTTCTGAATACCTCCCATCACGTGATTTTTAAATCTGTCTTGCACACAGAAAACCACAACACCTGACCAACACACTAATGGCAACAATACTCTAAAGAAAGAAGACACAAATCTTACATCTCCCTTTTTCTGAAACAAAAATAAAAGGCACAGTGTGGTAGAATTTTGCAATACAGTTCAAGTGCACATATTTTCACTGCCTCTTTGATGATGTGCTTATCCATCCATCCATCCACAAACATTTTTCCATATTTTTCATAAATTTGTCACTTTCTTGTTTTTAAACATGTATTTCTGAGTAGTATCCCACATTCTTAATGAACACAGGAACAGTTATGTGCTATTTGCTACTAACATGTTATGCTAATTAGATGTCTGGATTTTTTGAGGACTTTAATTCCTATTTTCACTGTCTGCAAATTGAGATAGGTGTTGCATCCAAATCCATTCTTTACCCACACAATTATTATCTACTTTCAAGTATCACATCCCCCAACACTATACTAATCTTACTCCTCCAACTTTTGCTACTTCCCTGTAACATGTTCCTACTCAACTTCCTGTTTCATTGAAACATGTGAATTTCCCCATGTCAGCAATCCCACTCTACTCTTCATTTTAATTCTTACCTTCAATCTCAACTAGTACAATTCCTCTTTACCTACACCTCTCTTTTATCCTCTGTCTCCATGGTTATCTTTTCATTCATCACAACACCTTTATTCCCTCTCATTCTCTCTACATCAACCACACCACATGTGTAGGCATGGATGCATTTCATGAACTAATTTTATGCCCTGTCTACTTTATTTTCTGTCTATCTCACCTTAACTCTTGTCACTTCTGTTTCTCAACCCAGGCTCCAGTAAACACCTATTCACTAAATGATTAGAAAGTCTTTCTTTAACATTTCAGCTTCATAATCTCCTCCTTGTTCAAGTCAAAAGAAAACAGACTTCAGAAAATACAACTATTTAGCAATGAAAGGAAATCCATCTACTCCATCCTTCAATCGCAAACACTTGCTCTTAAAGCAAAAAAATCTACAAAAATTGTACCTTAAAGCTACTCAAAACTTTCTTTCCACACTTCACACAACACTGCTTCACAGCAACTTTCTTTGAAATCTGTGGTGATATATATCCAAATCCGGTTATACAAACACATCAAGAAATAGATTCTCATCCTCTCCCCAAAACAAAATTTCTCCTCCCAATCATTCCCAGTAGCTCTGGACTCAAGCTATTATTTATTATCAATATCCATAGCCTCTCCAATAAACTTCTAGAATTTAATACATGGATTGATCTTCGCTTCCAGGCATCGTAACAGTTACAGACACATGGCTCAAAACTGAAATTAAAGATAATGCAGGCCTTCCCCAGGGATATAGTACTTACAAAGCTGACTATATAGGCAAAAGGAGGATGAGGGGGGTGCTGCTATCACATATATTCTAACCTTTTAGTTGTCTTACATTTCCCACATTTTGTACCCCACTTTAATAATGCTGAAATCACACTCAGTAAATTAAACATTTACCATAAATCATTCTGCATTATAACTTTATATATCACCACAACAATAATCTCTCCCCTGTTGACAACATTCATTTTGATCTAAAACAATGAGTAACAGGGTCATACAGGAAAAACAGTCAGTAAAACAAAGAAAAACCCAGCCAAACTAGAGTTTCCATTGTGTGATTCCTTAAAACAAGAAGTTATGTACTCACCATAACATTCGATGTATGCAGTCCATCTCGTCTTAGATTCTTACCCGTGGGTTCGGAGCCGAACCTCGGCTCCGACTCGGCCATACTCTAGCTCGAAGTCTTCAATTGGCTTATGGTTAAGTGGTATCCCATCATGCAACAGGTCTATTCCCCAGAAGTTGTTTGCTGCAAGCGCACACACACACACACACACACACACACACACACACACACTGAGAAAAAGAACAACCCCAACAGAAAGGACTACTGACACCCAGAAATTATATCTCCAGGTACTCCAGGAGGGGGTAGGAGGGAGGGTTAATAAGAATGTAAGGCGAGACAGACTACATACATCGAACGTTATGGTGAGTATATAACTTCTTTATGTTATGTAGTCCAATTTCGCCTTCATTCTTACCTGTGGGACAGCGTCCCTATCTCCCTGATCTTGGGTGGCTCAGTGAAAAATACTCTTGAGCACTGTGGAACGAAAGGAAGATCTGCCTCGAGAGACCAGATCTAATTTGTAGTGACTAATAAAGGTATGAGGCGAAGCCCATGTTGCTGCATCACAAATATCATCCATAGACATCCTAGCCTGAAACACAGTTGAGGTAGTCACAGATCGTGTAGAATGAGCCTTCACTTTAAAGGGTAATTCTTTGCCATTGGAATCATAAATAAATGAAATGCAATCGGAGATCTAGCGAGATAAGGTTACCTTAGAAACAGGAACCCCAAGTCTAGTGTCTGAAAACGAGACAAACATTTGATCTGATTTCCTGAGATCTTTTGTCCTATGTAGATAGAAATGCAATTGTCTATGAACATCTAACTGATGAAACTTAAATTCTGCCTTGTTGGAGAATTCAGGAAAAAACACAAGCAACTCAATGGATTGGTTGATATTGACAATGGAGGCAACCTTTGGAACAAAGGAAGGGCTGGTTCTTAAGGAGACCCTAACTTTGTGACACACCAAATAAGGCGGCTTAATCGATAAACTCGGAGTTCAGAGACCCGCCTAGCTGAAGTTATGGCTACCAAGAATACTGTCTTCCATGACAAGGATTTAATGTTACACGTAGCTGCGGGCTCAAAGAGAGCTGAGGTGAGCTTCTGTAATACAAAATTGAGGTCCCATGGCATTACTGGATCAAAGACTGGAGGTCGGAGTAACAATGTCCCTTTCAGAAAGGCCCTACAAAGCCTATGAGCCATAAGGTTGGGCTCATTAGCAACGGGAAAGGTAGAAATCGCTGCCAGTTGCACTTTAATGGCTGCTGCAGCTGACCCCTGACTGAACAGTTGAGAAAGAAATTCTAATATAGCCGAAATAGGCGCTGTATAAGGATCAATGTGCCTCTCACGGGCCCAAATGGAAAATCTCTTCCACTTACAGGAATAAATCTTCCTGGTAGAAGACTTGTGGGAAGAAGACAGAATGTGGACCACTTCCGGGCAAAAATCATGAAGCCTGACTAAGGACGGAACTGGAGCAGCCAAGCTGTCAACTTGAGGGTCTGGATGGAAAGATGGAACTGTCCTGACATACGAGTCAGCAGATCTGGATCTAGGTCCAGAATCCAGGGCTTGTCCATTACATAGGGCTGAAGGAAGGGAAACCAAATCTGACGAGGCCAATGTGGGGCAATGAGGATCATTATGCTTCCCAAGGACTGTGCTTTCTGATTGACCTTTGATATCAGAGGTAACGGTGGAAAGGCATAGAGAAGACTGGTGGGCCAATTGTGAACCAGAGCGTCCCTGGGTGTCTCCCCCTCCGGGAGAATAAGGGTGAAGTAGCTGCTGCATTTGTCATTGAGGGGGCTGGCAAATAGATTGCAGCAAGGCTGACCCCATCTGCAGAATATCTTCTCCGCAACATAATCATTCAGGGACCACTCGTGAGGCATTAGGATAGCTCTGCTCAGCCTGTCGGCAATCAAGTTGGACTTTCCCGGTATATGTGTTGCAACTAGAAAGCATTGGGAAGACACCGCCCACTGCCAAACTCGAAGTGCCTCTCTGCAAAGGGGATATGATTTGGTTCCTCCCTGTTTATTCAGATATCATACCACTGACATGTTGTCTGAGTGGACTGCAATTGTCCCTAGAGGGAGAAAGCTCTGAAGTGCTTGCAACGCTAGTAGCACTGCTCTCATCTCCAAGACACTGATATGCAAATGGGTCTTGTGATCCTGCCACGTGCCTTGGACTGTCCTGCCAAGATAATGCCCCCCCACCCGATCTGGGAGGCATCCGTGGTCACCATGGCAACTGGAGAAGAAGGAACAAAAGACTTGCCCATGTTAAGATTGCTGGTCTGAAGCCACCAGCATAGATCCTGCTTGCATGTTTCCGTAATCAGAATAGGATGGGAGAGTGGAAGATACTGTAGTGACCATTGGGGGAAAAGCAGCCACTGAAGAACTCTCATGTGTAGTCTGGCAAGGGGAACTAGCATGATTGTGGCAGCCATGGTCCCTAATAACTTGAGGACCACTTTCACCTTGACCTTCCTCAATGTTAGTAAGGCGGAGACCTGCTGTTGCAAAGCCTGAATTCTCTCCTCTGGTAAAAAGGCCCTCATGAGCACCATATCTAGTTTGACGCCGATAGAAGTGACATGCTGCGAGGGCAACAAGGCAGATTCTTTCTAATTTAGAGTAATTCCTAACCTTTGGCACAGTGTAATGGTGGCGTCCCTGGTCTGTAACAGTAGATCCCTAGTGGTGGCAGAAAGGAGCCAGTCGTCCAGGCACAGAAACACTTGGAATCCCTGACGTCTCAAGTGAGCCGTTACTACTGCCATGTATTTGGTGAGCACCCTGGGGGCTGTGGTGAGACCAAAGGGCAGAGCGCAAAACTGAAAATGACTGGCTCCCAGCCGGAAGTGTAGATGACTTCTGGATGCCCTGTCCATCTTGATATGGTAGTAAGCATCTTTGAGGTCGATGGAGCACATCCACACATCTTTCCCTAACAGAGGGAGCATTGACTGTAAGGTGACCATGCGGAACTTGGACTTTTGTATATGAAGGTTCAATCGACTGAGATCCAAGATGGGTCTCAGGTCCCCTGTTCTTTTCAGCACCAAAAGGAATCTGGAGTAAGTCCCTAATCCTACTTGGTCTGCGAGGACAGGCTGGATGGCTTTCTTTGAAAGCAACTTTTATATTTCTAAAGTTGCGGAATCCCTGTGACTGTGTGGAACGTCTGGGATTCTCTTGGTTGGCGGTGGAGGAGAAGAGAAGGGAATATGATAACCTTTGTAAATTATCTTTAATACCCACTCGTCTTGGGTGACGTCTTGCCAGGCTTCTGGGAATAAAGAAATGCAACCCCCGACTGGCTCCAGAGACACACAGTCGGGCCTCCCTTCAGGAGCGCTGGTAGGGAGAATCACAAAAGGAATCACAGTCCCCCTTATTACGTGGGCCTCCTCTTTCTCTAGGGCAGAGTCTGCCCGAATTTCCACCCCCTCCCCTGCCTCTGGAGGGGGAATCACTTTGTACGTCCTGAAAAAACCTCTGCGACTTCCTGAACCACATTTTCCCACCCTTCTGGCCTTTGGGATAAGGTCTGGAAGGCATGGAAAAATGGACTCCCATGGCAGACAGGGTTTTTCCTTCCTGCTCGCACCTTGTGAGAGTGTCCTTCACCTTAGTTCCGAACGACGAACCATCAAAAGGGGTGCTGGTGAATGTAGACTTGAAGGCCTCCACGAAATTGCACAAGCGCATCCAGGAGTGTCTCCTAAGAGAGACTCCAGAACCCGCTGCCCTACTTGCTCCGTTGGCTGCGTATCAGATCAGCCTCATGGAGGAGTTGGTAAGGGAATTTAGGGTACACATCTGTGCACTGACCTTCTGTGCCACTGCATCAGAAATATTACCTTGTAGAGAATCTCCTAGCTCTTTCAGGAGATGTCTATGGAGCCTTGTAAAATGCATCAAGTAGTTCAGCAACGGCAGTGTAAAGGCCGCTGAGGTAAACAAATGCTTCCCATACCTGTCCATGGCCTGGGACTCCTTGTTAGGCGGATGGACGGTAGACGAGGTTTCAGCAAGTTCCTTCTTGGTGGCTGCTGCCACCACCATGGCATCTACTGGAACGCCTTTTGTTAGATATTCCTTGTCTGTGGGGGCAGACAAAAACTTATTGGGTCTCCTAGGGACCGGTTCCACAGTGTCAGGAGTTTCCCACACCTTTCAACAGACAAGATCTAGTAGCTCATCGAAAGGGGAAGAAACTCAAGAGGCATAGGGTTGAGACCCGAAAGCTTCCAGGAACACCGACTCCTTATCAGAAGGGGATTTGGAGGGCCAGCCGCCTCTCTGCTTCACGATCTCAAGGATATCTGAAAAAGAGATATCTTGAGAAGACAACTTGGGGGACCCCTCTGACTCCTCAAGGTCGGTGTCCGACATGAGAGACTCATCCAGGGAGTCGATGTGTTTCCTCTTACACAATCTCTTTCTGGCAGGCTCCTCAGGCAAAAACTCTGGGGGAACGTCAGAAAGTTGGGGACCACTCATGGTGGTATCCTGAGGCTTTGGGTCTCCGCTGTCCAGGGATAGAGGGTGATCAGAAACTGATACCGGTGCCAGAAGGGCCAGAGTGTCAGTGCCGTAGGATGCAGCTGACGATCTGGCCAGCATGCTCCTCATAACCTCAAAGGCTGATCCCCCTGGCTCCGAAGGTCGGCTAACTGTAGAGGATACAGTAGTAGCCCTCAGCACCGAGATGAGGTCCGAAGCAGATGTCGGGTCCAAGCTCACTCGAGCCGAAGCACCGAGGGGAAGACTTGGAACCAATGAAGATCAATCCGAGCCCTCTCCCTCACGTTCGACCAGAGAACTGTGGACCCTCAACCTAGTGGATGGAGTCAGAGTGGAAATGGGAACTGAGAGGCCAGGCGAGGCTACTGGAACCAACCTAACGGCACCCAACGGAACCGACAACTCTGGCTCCGACGGCCGAGAAAGGCTCAGAGAAGGAACAATAAACAATGAAGAGGCTATGGGCTCCGGAGCCGACTGGGTCGGAGCCGAAATCAATTTGGCCAGCACCAATGACTGAAGCAGTTTCTTCACCACTCTATTAACATCCTCATCAGAAAGGGTCCTCGGGGACCTGGAGGATATAGTTGGAGATCTGGATCTCCTTATAGAGGGAGACTTGCATGGAGGAGAAACCGGTCGAATAACTGGAGACTGGCTCCAAACCAAAATATCTGTGACCGGCTCCGAAAGGCTGGGAGCCAATACAGACTTAGACAATATACTACCTTCTGTCGGCACCGAAGGCAATGGAACCGAAGAAGGAGAAGCTGTTCTAGCCACTTTCTCTGGTGGCTCCGAAGAAACAGATGGAGCCCGAGAGCTCTTCTTAGAAATCTTTTTGTCCTTTTTAGATGGAGAGGATAAGGCACTGGAAGGCTTAGCCAAGTCTTCCTCGAAGGAGTGTTTAAGCAGTCCTTTTAAAATTAGCTTGTTCTTCCTCTCTTGTAACATGCGAGGACTGAAGGAATGACAAAACAAGCAGGACTCTTGGAGGTGAATAGCCCCCAAGCATTACACTCACACGGAGTGCCCATCACTGTTCTAACCACTTTCTCTGGCGGCTCCGAAGAAAAAGAAACAGATGGAGCCGGAGAGCGCTTCTTAGAAATCTTTCTGTCCTTTTTAGCTGGAGAGGATAAGGCACTGGAAGGCTTAGCCAAGTCTTCCTCGAGGGAGTGTTTAAGCAGTCCTTTTAAAATGAGCTTGTTCTTCCTCTCTTGTAACATGAGAGGACTGAAGGAATGACAAAACAAGCAGGACTATTGGAGGTGAACAGCCCCCAAGCAGTACACTCACACGGAGTGCCCATCAGTTAAAGACATCTTATTGTTGCATTCAATACACTTTTTAAAGCCCGAAGGCCTGTGCTTCTTAGAATCCTTGGACATGTTAGATAAGGAGTACAGACACAGGTACAAAGCAACATGTACACACACACACTTGACCCAACTAAACCCTGCGCGGGAAACTAGAGCCTCTAACTAAAAACAGCCTAATGACCGGCGGGAAGAAGACTACAGGGAGGACTAGGTCCTCTAACTTAAACGGGCCTAGCCTGGGGAAACAAAGGCAGGATAACACCACTAGCCAGACAGGGCAACACTAACAATCTAACAGAATGGAGCACCAAACCAAAGACCACATGAAAACACTGGGGAGGACTAGGTCCTCTAACTGAAACGGGCCTAGCCCGTGGGAAGAAAGAAAATGGATGGGATACCAAAAAGGAAGGGCCACAAACAGCAAGAGAAACAAAACAAAGGCAGTAGCACACTACTACCACACACACAGAGCTATGAAAATAGCTTTTTCTTGAGCAACAAAAGTCAAAAGTTTATCAAAAGTATACTTAGCCACGTCTGAACGTAACAAGCGGCAAACGAGATCTGGGGAATAGACCTGTTGCATGATGGGATACCTCTTAGCCACGAGCCAATTGAAGACTTTGAGCTAGGGTATGGCCTAGTCGGAGCTGAGGTTCGGCTCAGAACCCACGGGTAAGAATGAAGGCAAGATTGGACTACATAACATCCTCTTGTATTAGTGGTAACATGGGATATATGTAAATGAGCCCTTAAGTACATCAGGCATTTCAGCTATATGCCTTTTTTCTTTTTAAGTCTGTTATGGACAAATTCAGGCCAATAAAACCAAACCCCGCTAGCTGTGGACATGCATGTTTCAGTCTTCTTATAGCCTCGTCAGCACAGCATGAATGGACTGTTTGGCTAACGTTTGGAAACACAGGGTTGTCGTACCCAGCTGATATCCATAACCATTGGGGTGTCTGCAAAATATCCCAACTAACAAACTAAAACAATGACTAACAAGGTCACACAGAAAAAAAAAAACAATACATTCAGTACCATAGCTAGCACAGGAAACAAAAAAGCTTATCCAACAAAGAGAGAAAATATTGGCATACTAACAAAATTCAACCCTCATTGCAAGCTGACAGGCAACCATGCAATCTCTCAGAAGGTCTATCCAGGTGGTCAATGACAACAAGCAAAAAAGTATTACAGTATACTACAAAATGTGAGCTGCAGGGGGGTTGTCCCTGCAAAAATAACCTTAAAGGAGAATAATGATTATCAATATTCATTGTTCTTCTGTTTTTTTTTTTAGTTTCAAGCCTCAGAATTACAAGACGAGCCACAATGAAAGCAACCTAATGAATAATGTTAGCTTCATCCAAAGAGATATTCCTTATATTAGCCAACACCTTACACAACTGTTTCTAAACCAAAGCTTCTTAACTGATGCATTTAGAATATTTTATCTATGAACTTGGAGATGTTAACAAACATAGACTTTAGGATTCTGTTTGTTTGAGTTGGGAAAATATGTACAAAGAAAGCAATATAATAATATTTTACTTTATGCACAGAAACCTTCCTTGTATTAGCAAGCAACTTACATAAAAGTGTGTCAGAACCAATATTATTGTCCCAAACTTCAGGCACAGAAATAAACTAATTATTTTCCAATGTGAATGCATGTCCAAATCCAAATAATGTTTTATGCAACACCTGCTGCTGCCTCTTAATTTCAGTGCTGACATAATTAAACTTGGCTATCTGAGAGTCAACTGTAGCGAAGATTAGATTCATACCATTTCTGAAATCTGTGAGAGTCAGTTTTATCCATCTGGTATTTTGTAGATTCTACTAACTACATGTTTGTTATATTTTGAACCACCAGCTTTAATGATTCTAATTTGTCACAAAGTTGATGATTTTTTTTTTTGCAGTAAACTGACACAATATAATGTTAGCAGTCAAACAGAGTTGATACAATGTGGCATTATCAACTATTACATTGGTGTATTTAAGCTAAGGTTCTGTTTCACTTATGTAGATTTGTTTTACAGCTCATGAGTTACCCCTTACTTCGAAAGAATTTCTCAGCTGCACAAATAAAATACTGGTTCTAAGTCAGCTAACTCCATTTTGATTTGTGATACCTGCTGCAGCTCATCTACACATGTAAGTGAAACTGGCATATTCATTTGTGTTTTGTCAATAATATGCAAACTATGTAACTATATAACTTGTGAAAGGAAGATCAGCTTAGATGTTCATTGTTTTTATCTTTTGTGTCATATCAAACAACCAGTTTGAGGTTTTGGCATGATGAAAGTACAAAATGATTTATTTTTGTTACAGACACACATTAGGAGGTTGCAACACTTTACAGAGAGTCACTAAACGTTAGCAATATGTTACTTGATATTTTGCAAATTACAGAGACAAGACATTTAAAGGTTTGCCAAGGGAATAAGTTAAAAAAAACTTGTTCACACTGCAGAAGCCCACTGAAGTTGCCATTTGTAGCTTGACTTTTACCCATTTAAATGGAAGCAGAAGCCACTAGCTCATGAACAGAATCCTGAATACTTTCAAAGCAAAGCAGTACATGGGACCACACATGCATGTAGTCACCTTTTGAGTGATGCTCCCTCTTCCAGTTAATGACTTTCTAGAGCTGGGAGCTAGTCATTTTATGCAACACAGACAGAAACAAATTAAGGTTTTCTTGACACAGCAGAAAGAACTGAGCATTATATGGTTGAGCATGTTTTGAATACCCTCTTTAATCCCATTAAATGTCACTTACCCTCCCTTTCATATTTTCCCACCCATTATGTGTACACAACAATGTTCAGGGATTCAAACATTTTTCCATCTTAATTTTGAAAATACTCACTTGGTATTAAACTGCCTTACAATATAGCTATAAACAGATTTTATTTATTTAACATTTGTTTACAAGGAAAGTTCCAACTTGGAACTAGCCAATTTTCAGCAGAGGCCCGGGGAGAAATGCGTCAGATGCATGTCTTTGTAACTTGGAAGGGAACCAGAGCACCCAGAGGGTGCCCAAATGAACACAGGGAGGACATGCAGACTCCGCACAGAAGGCACCCCAGCCATGAATCAAACTAGAGAACCTCTTGCTGTAAAGCGACAACATAAACTGCTGCACCTCTGTGCCATCCAAGAGAAACTGTTAAAATGTACCACTGTAGCTGTTCTTTGGCAAAAGTAAAAGCAGACTAAAACAATCAGTACCACCTTATCTGAATTATCTTTTTATATCAAGGGGATCTTACTTTACGGTAGGCATGAATGCATTTCATGAACTAATTTTCAAAGATTTGGTAGATAATTATAAAGGGGATCTAATTTTAGTGTAGGCATGAATGCATTTCATGAACTAATTTTCAAAGATTTGATAGATAACAATTATTGCAGGCACCCTAAGAACTATGGCTGATATTCAGAGTAATAAAAACTCATCAAGGCTATCCATGAATGAGTACAGCAAAGCCACAATTCATAAAGGCCACTGATGCTAAGGCGTGATGACCGTGAATAAGCATAAGGAAATGAAGTCACAATGAGATGTAAATGAGAAATGAGGTAAAGCAGAATATGCAAATGAAGTATTTTCTTGCCGTATTGTGATTCACAATTCATTTTTCCTGCTTTTCCATGCTGTACACAGATGTATATAAAGAGGAGTCATGCCTATTCCATCTACTTTGTAATCCATGCAGATGCTGTCACTTTGGTTGAGCCAAAACTGCTTGTACCCAACAGTGCTCAATGACCAAGAAGGCAAAGATATAAACAGAGAATAATCTACTGTAATTTTGATAATCAGGAGATACTAAACAGGTTTAGGGTGGACAGAGATATTACAAAGGTGTTCGTATGTATGACCCCACAGAGGCAGTGGAGGAATGCATGGACACACCGGCTCTTCCTTCCTGGCATGGTTTGGGTAAATGAGATGACATCATATCCTCTCCTCGCTCGCCAGAAAGTGGATTACAAATGCAGATGATTGTTTGTCAGCAGCTGCTGACCGCAATATGGAAAACGCTCATTCTATCTCGGCTGATGCCTGGGGAAATGGGGACTGTATTTCCAAATGGCTTAACAACCATAGTTCATTTTTGAACTATAAATGTGAATAAAGGGCTGTTAACTCTGTTTTTTGCAATGGACATCATTTTATTTGACCTCCTGGTGTTGGTGCCTGTTTCGTGTTTGTATTTGGTATAGAAAGAAGTGCGTGGATTTTCTCCCTTTATAAATGAGTGCAACGTCAGCATGTGTTTTACTTTGTGATGCTCTGTAACTTACAGCAGAGTTACTAACATTTTGTGGAGTGCAAGATTCTGCCACTAAACTTTGGGACTAAGTGCCACTTTCTTCAGGCTATCATAAATAAAACTATGTTATCATCATCGTCATCATCACCATCACCTTCAATAGCCATTCTGCTGCTAATATCTTCCAAATTTATTGGTATAGTGAAACTATTTGCTTCTGATGCTGAGCCTGTAAAAAATGATTTGAAAACATTACTCATATAGGGGATTACGATAGGGTCACTTGTTTATTATGTGTTCAAGACATGGATGCCAAGAAATTCACCTCAAGAGCAAAATTCAAGAGGTGAATCTTCATAGGATCATAGGAAGTTGCTAGGCTATTGGCCCTGAGGGCCTTATAAGCCTAACCAAGAGTTTAGCCCATGTTTAGACAAGTTGGCATCCATGTTGGGAACACATAATTGAAGGTTATGACTGGAGACCCAATCATAATTCTTTGTAGTGAATGGACTTGTATCTACTCCATGTACAGTCTATGCTCAGCCATCGAATGGAACTTTCATCGAACGGCTGAACATCGAACCCTATCTATTGAATGTTCATACAGCAAACGTTCACTTCACTGACAGGGAAAGTAACTAGTTGCCCACCACTTCCCCATGTGCTCCACCATGCGATTTCAAACCCACCCAGATGGAGGGCTTCGACCCCCACACACCCCAACTATATATATATATATATACATATATATATATATATATATATATATATATATATATATATATATATATATATATATATATATATACATATATATATATATACATACATATATATCAACTCCAAGACTGCAACACAGTGGGGAAAATGGCAGACAGGGAAGTGGTGGTCAACTAGTTACTTTCCCAGTCGATGAAATGAACGTTCGCTGAATGAAAGTTCGATGGATAGAGTTCAATCTTCAGCCATTCAATGGAACTTCCATTCAGTGGCTGAACATAGACCCTCATGTACTACTAGTTAAAGTACAAAAAGAAAGAAAAAAGTGCTAGGTGTTTCACCAGCTTTCAAAGTCATAAAGCACTTAGCCACTTGGCAACTGCTGTCAGAAAGGCAGTGTAACACAGTCCCTTATGTTTAAATTCACCCTGCCAAGCCTCGAAACTGTCCAGATTTCTGCAAAATGTCCAGATTTTTGCCTTGTTTGGTGTGTTCCTCATAAAGTCTGTGGTTTTCAGACAAATTAGTGAGGACTGATGTCATTGAATAGTGACATACATTTGAGTTTCAGAGAAAAAGCAGGTGGACACACATCCTGCTACTTTCTAAGTTTGTAACAGGAAGGAACACCTTATTAGTACTGACAGCAGGCAGAAACAAATCTTTTACACTGCTGTTGTCATTTGCTGGTCCATACTGGCAGATTTTACTGAGTAGAGCTAGGTCAGGTCTCGAGCCGCTGCACAGCTTAACTTGATTTATCTTTTTCTGAATATCAGAGAATATTCCCCACACTCCATGCACTAATACAAATAGCAGACACAACTGCATGCTTATTAAGGAGGTGTGGAGAACACTTACAATGCACACTGCCTTCACTGCCATTCTGTGTAGATATGGAACATTCACTTATTAATAGTAATTGTCAATTGTTTAAAGTAACCATTCCACATTAGCATTTAATTATAAATATATTATGGTTTTTAAACCAAACTTCCTGAGCAGATGAGCTTTGGTGTAGATGTTTTTAATGCTGTTGTTACCAATTAATGTCATAGTTATCCCCATGGCTAGAGAGGAGGTATTCTTCATCTGGTGTTAAAGGGGATAATTGTTGGAAGCCCCTCCCCTGTACTATTATGGATAATTGCATTCTGCCTCTCCCTAGTTCTAGCACATTCTAGTATATAATTTGCCTCTTCTTGCAATGTGTTACTGCAAGGTTTCTTCCACTGACTGCATTAATGTCCATTACAACTTGATTCCAGACATTTGCCCTCTCAGCTTGTTAGGGCCCTTCTTTAACCAACAGACAATTACCATAAGTTCTTAGGGCTGCCATGAGGACGTGTTTTTCCTCCTAGCTAAAGTTGTCCTTTCTCTGCCTTGATCCCTTGTTCTGCATCATTACTGCACAAAAACTAAGCTGCAGTCATAAAAAATTCATGTAATTATCAGTCAAACAATCCAACAATGAAAGCATCCCTTCCGTCCTCATAAAAATGTAGATAACACAAAATACACATGCAAAATCTCAGTGCAGCCAAGTAAAGTTGTGCTATTGTCTGCATTATCATAAATACATTCACAACTGTAAAGCAATTAGTTTATTAAGAGATTCATTCTTCCCCAGTCCCTACCACAGTCTTGTATTCATAATACTGTTATTTTTCATTCACCAGTGACACTCAGAAATTTCCAAGTAAAGACATGTAGGCTGAGCCAATGAAACAGCCTTACCTCTTCAGTATCTCACGATTAAAGCACTGCATTTCTAGCATGCAGTCACTAAATAACACCAAAGTAAATGATTTTATCAGTGATCACTTAATATTCCCACTGCTACTTTAATGATTTTCTGTTTCTAAATGACAGCTTTACAGTATTCACTAAAGGCATTATAATATGCCCACCATATCATCATTTGTGAGATCATTCCCCTTCAGCTATTTAAATGTACTGGCCATCCCAGTGCATTTCACAGAGCTAGAATACAAAGTGCCCACCCCCTCCAAGCTGTCTTGCTCTTTTAAAATGAGTTATTCTCCACATAGATAGTTAAAAGCTTAAGTTACATATCTAACTGCTTAGTGCACATTGCATCTCTTAGGATATTAACCCATTGTTTCCATCTTACCTTTAAAATCTGCAACATCTAGTCCAAGACCACCAATTATTGAATAGCCCACATTATGTCAGTAGTCATTTTGGTATTAGTGCTTTTGTTTTGCTCCTGGGGAGAGAAGGAGCATAGGGACAATATTTCCTGGAGACTGCTGATCACCAAAAGCATAAGAACTGCTTCATAGGTCCCAGCTTGGAATCTGTGCTTACATTTTGTTCCTGGTGAGAGAAGGGGCAGAGTGCATTGATTCCTTCCTGTTCCTCATTTGGCAGTGAGTGTCTGTGTTGGACCTTCCTGACTGGTCTGGTTGCTATTCAAGGCATTTACCAGAAAATGGCTACAACAGGCTTACAGACCCTTGCATCATCTGAGACAAGACTGTTGATCACCAAAGTGCCTGTGGCCTACTTCTCATCTTGGGATTGGTGCTACTGTTTTGCTTCTGGTGAGAGAAGAAGCAAAGGTGCATTGTATCCCAGCAGCATGAAACTGTAGTGAGACCAGCACTAGCAGTATCCAGGCAGTAACCATTCACTCAAATCCCCCCTTTTCATTAATCTTGACAAAGCTATTTTTTTTCTTTTCAATAAGTACTTCTAGACTTGCTGCTATATAACCTGACTTTAGAATATCTCCCTAACACTTCATCCATAAATGATTAGGATCTACTTATTTGTTTCCCCTCAAGTGTTTGGTAGTGCCCTGTATAGACATGGACACCTGGAGTTGATATTTTTCTTGTAAAAGAACCCTTGAAATTTCAGCAATATCTAGTTGCACACAGGGCATCTAGTTTGCAGTGACAACACTGCCCCCAGAGTTGCACACGACATACTCCTGACATTAATTTATATTCTCAGTGCAACCATCTAATTAATAAAAAAGGGCCTGTAGCCATTGATATGAACTTTCCCACTATCTTCATTACCAGCTTAGTGAATATGGACATCCTGAGGCAGTGTATATACTGCCTCATATTTACTTGCAACCAGTTTATTCTCAAGCAAACTGACACAGTATGACAGATGAACTACAGAATGAACTGGCACCCCACCTACGTACCATGTTCAATCATAGCCTCACCTCAGGCTATGTGCCCACTGAATGGTGCACAGTGACAGTTATCCCACTCCACAAAGGGGGAGCCACCACAGACCCTGGAAACTACCGCCCCATTAGCCTAACGAGCCTGGTCTGCAAGGCTATGGAATGTTGTTGTTGTGTCTTTCGGTTTTTCCCGGTTAGGGGTCACCACAGCAGAACTCCGGTCCGCTAATGATTGGCAGTTGATTTTTTACGTGCTGAGTTGCCAGCCCTGAAGCACAACCTTCAATGAAGGTATGCCCATTCACGCATGTCTCCACGCAGAAGACGGTCTAGCTGTATCATCATGGAACTTATAAACAATGACATTGGTAATCTCCAAACTCAGGAGCCCACCCAGTTCGGGTTTGTAAAAGGCAGATCATGTCTCCTAAACCTGATAGACTTCTTTGAAGCAGTCACCAAAGCCATAGATGAGGGTAAGGTGGTTCACACAGCCTATCTAGATCTCGCCAAGGCTTTTGACACCATCCCCCACTCTGGAATTATAGATAAACTCACTAAACTAGGTATAAATCCCTATGTCACAAGATGGGTTGCCAACTGGCTCTCTGACAGAACCCACACTGTGAAAGTAGCAGACTCCGAATCCAACTTCAGACCAGTGACAAGTGGAGTACCACGGGGTTCAGTCCTGGGTCCACTAATGTTTGGTATCTACTTCTCTGAAGTACAGGCTAACACAGAAGGTCTTTGGCTAACGAAATTCGCAGACGACTGCAAACTAGGAGCTATAATCAAAACTCCAAAAGATGTGGACATCCTACAAAAGGGCCTCACTGAGATAGATGCCTGGTGTCAAAGCCATGGCCTCAAGCTCAGTGCCAAAAAGTGCATTGTCATCCCTTTTGGTAAAAACTCTGTAGCTATGAACTACCACATAGGCGGTAGTCTACTTAATACCGAAAGTGTGATAAGAGACCTTGGGACACAGGTGGACAGTAGTCTCTCCTTTGATAATCATATTGCCACAGTAGTCAGGAAATCCTTCTACGTGGCACACCTCATCACAAAAGGTTTCTCATCCAAGAAAAAAGAGGTCATTGTTCCCCCCTCCTCGTCACTCATTAGACCCATTATAGAGTAGAATGCCCCTTTTGGTATGTACCTCTCAAGACATCTACAACAACTGGAAAGCCCACAGAAATACCTCACAAAGAGGATTACCGGCCTCAGACAGATGCCCTACGCAGATTGTCTCAAAAAACTGCAGCTTTACTGTGTCACATATCGCCTACTCAGAGGCGATCTCTGCCTAACACACAAAGCTATGTCAAACCCAGAGCTTTTAGACATGCTCCACTTAAAGAAATCCCAGTCCCTATGAGCTACAAGCTCTAGGGACCTAAACCTTGTCACCACAATAAACAGAACATGCTGGAGGGATAGATTCCTGTCCCGGAGACTTCCCATACTCTGGAACAAACTACCTATCTATATCAAACAAAGCTCTTCATTAGCACTCTTCAAGAAAAATCTTGATGATTGGATGGGAGATAGGAAATTCACCCCAGGGATCACTTCTGTGGCTCTGCTCGACAGTGGCACAGGAAATAATTTTATTGGGTGGCGAAAGCCAGGGAACTTTTGGCTAGGCTAATATAGGCCCTAGGGCCAATAGCCTAGTACCTACCTATGAAAGAAATATTTACGCAATGTCACTGGAAGCAAATTCTCACTTAAAAGCACTCCTAATGTCAATCAGGTTGTCAGTAGTAAACACACTGCACTCACATATGCTGAGGCACTTAAATGTAATCTTACTAAACCCCAAAGACCTCCTAGATGAACTACACATAAATATAACACCCACATCAACACATATAGCCACATCTCATGGAGACTCTACTTCTAAGTCCATAAGACAAGTCACCACACAATGCAACATTTTGGTCATTGGAGACTCCATTATGAGACATAAGGATGTCCCTCTCACCAGGCTCAGTAAAGAGACAGTCACAGTCAGTTGCTTATCTGGGGCCATGAGCCACCACATTATGCACACACTCCGGTCACTGGACCACAAGTACCAGTATGACTCAGTCATAGTCCATGTGGGTGTAAATGACATGAGACATACCTCCCTAGACTATATGAAGGGAGACATCATGGAGCTCTCAGAATATGTGTCCCAGGCTAGTATGAGTATAGCATTGAGCAGCATTTTACCTTCTCCAAGGATGATGCCACAACACAAACAGAAGATGACTGACTTTAATAATTGGCTTAGTTTCTGGTGTCATTCTAAAGGGGGTGCAATATTGGTCAGCATTGAAGGAAATGGTCAACAGACCATGCTGCTTTACCAGGATAAGTCTGAACTCTCCCCTCTAGGCTTTCAAACATTAGCTAAAACATTATCTTTTCCCATAGTGCATTTTTAAGCAATGCCAAAATGAAAGTACTTCCAACATAGGAAATCAAAACCAAGAAAATCTAAAGGTGTTACTGCTCAATGCTAGGAGTCTAAACTAAAACTCCATTCCCTGGAACTTCTCTTCACTCTAGAGAATGCTGACATCTCTGCAGTCACTGACACATGGTTTAAAGCCATGGAAAGAACACGGGCAGTGTAAGGCTATAATGCCTTCCCCACATTTAGACCAGCTACTACACATACAGGGACGTATCTCGATTTACATCAGAAATAAGTATGCCTCAAGGCTGGTCAAACAGGACAATGTACTTGAGCTTCTCCATGTTCAAATCACCATCAGCAAAATCCCATACCACTTCTTTGCAAACTATAGTCCCATAATACATATTTAAACTTACTGGAAATGCTCACCATCCAACCAAACACCATATTCATGGGCAATTTGCCCCACTATTAATTGGAAATCATATACGACACCAAACATATAGGCACAGAGATTTCTCTATTTTTTAAATACAAGCACCCTAGACCAGATTGTCAATACACTGACCAGGGGTAGAAACACACTAGATCTGGTCCTCACTAATATGGGGAGAGTGCTGCACACCCCTTAGTGTAATGTCTTCTCTGGTAAGCTCAGACCACAAAATGGTTACCTTTGAAGCAAAAGTAAATCCTGGAACCCAGCTAAGCCTGGAATACTCAGGAACTACTCTAGGACTAATTTCCTATTATTAAGTGATAGCCTGGAAAAATTTCAAGCCCACATAAACCCTGAGAACACTCCTGCCTATGCAGAACTGTTCACAGAAACCCCATACAAGCATGTTAATAGCTGCACAGAGGCAGCTGTACCCACCATGAGAAGTACAAAACTAACTCAAAAAACATGGCACCCTAGGCTGTATAACAGAAGGAAGAAAACTGTAGTAAAAATTAGGAGGTGTAGCACCCAGCAAGATAAAAGCACACTCAAACTAAACAAACACCTCAGAGGACAAATAAAGTCTACCAAAGTCAAACTTGAGGTAAATGTGGCCTCCCAGGCCAAAGACAACCGCAAGGCATGTTTAGCTATGTCTGTAACCTCAAAGGCAATACACAACTGTGTGCACAGCTCACTGTTAAGGCAGCCACCCATACTGAGCAAGATATAGCAAACCTACTGGCCAACAAATTCAGTTCCAACTTTACCCCTCTCCCCCCCCTCAACTTCCCCTCAGGAAATACCATCAAATATAACTCTCCCTATCATCACTAGGAACAGGTCCTTAATGCTCAAAAGCCAGGAACACTGCTTCAGTGGTCCCCGACAATATCCCAACATGCCTTCTAAATAGCACGAAACATGACCTATCAGGCCCTCTAGAATTGCTATTTAACTGTAGCCTACAAATAAGCTTTGTGCCTCACAAATGGAAAACAGCAACAGTTATCCCTCTGCACAAAGGTGGGCCATCTACAGACCATGGAAATAAAAGATCCATAAGTCTCACTAGTCTCATATGCAAAGCCATGGAAAGAACTATAATGGAGATGATCAATAATGACAATGGAAACCTCCAGACATTAGACTCAACCCAACCCAGTTTGGTTTCCCTGGGGGCAGGTCATGCCTACTCAACCTGGTGGACTTCTTTGAGAAGGTCAACAATGCAATGGATGATGGCAAAATGCTTCATACTGCCTACTTTGACCTGGCCAACGCATTTGACACAATACCATTTTGGCATATACTTCTCTGAAGGCACGGCCAGTGTCAATGGGCGCTATCTAACTAAATTTATAGATGACTGCAAATTAGCAGCAGTCATAGAATACCCACCTACACAAATGCTCTCCAGGAAGGGCTGAGCCAGACAAATAACTGGTGCCAGAGCCATGGACTAAAACTAAATGCCAAGAAATGCATAACAGTATCTTACAGGAAGTCATCCATTCCTGGTAACTATCATATTGACAGCACAACCCTAAGAGCACAACCCTAAGAGCTGATCCAGTAGTCAGACACTTGGATACAGTAATCCAGCCTTTGACCATCATGTGTCTACAACAGTGAGAAAATCATTCTATGTTATGCAACATAAACAAAGGTATGGAATATAGTTACAAGGAGGCCATTGTTCCACTGTATTTGGCATTCATCAGAACTATCCCTCAGTATAATACCTCCTTTGATATACACCTAACCAGGCACATCCAAGAACTGGAATGTCCAGAGGTTCCTCACTAAAATAATACAGGGCATAAGATAACATGTCCTATGCAGACCACCTCAAGGTCCTATACTTGCATTCTGTTCCCTTCATGCTGTTGAGGGGGGGGGGTCTATATTAGTACATCAAAGTATTACTACTTCGAATGTACTAATATCGAACCCTTTGCATCGAACGCTGAAAATAGCAAAGCTGCAGAATATCGAATACTTTCCTAGGGAAAGTATTCGTTGGGCCGTTTCTGCAGCTTCGCTATTTCCTCGACTGTGGAGCAAAGGTTATGGACCGGGTTAAGATAAGTGTGTGAACGAAGGTGAGTGTGCAATAGGAACCTTAGGGTTAGGGAGCGGGTAAGGTGAGTGTGCGGTAGTTACTGACTTTAGGGTAGGGGTTGGGTTAAAGTAAGTGGATAGCTAGTAGTGTATGTATGATTTAGTGTAGGGTTTTGTGAAGTGTATGTGTGTGGATTATGTTGTTTGGTGTGCTTGTGTTGTGTGTATGTTTGTTGGCACAGCAAATTTTTTCCCTGGGAAAAAAATTCACTGTTCTGAGTGTTCGATGTTGTGGTGCTTCGAGTGAAATGGTTCGATATTAGAACATTCGATGTAGTGATACTTCAATGTTCTAATATAGACCTGTTCAGGGGAAATCTATGCCTGGCATAATTTATGTGTTTTGTATGCAAATTAGGCCCATTAAAAATTTATCTCTGAATCTCAGTAATACACTAAAGTGTACGGTCACTTATGCATATACTACAAGTTGGCCTTGGCTACTCATGAACATGGTCTTGGATTCATGTGAACATGTTGCAGACAGCATCTTGAGACTAAAACAGCCCTCAGCAGTCCCAAGCATGCCTTAGGAATGAGCAGATACCTTCAGTTACGCTCAAAGCTGACTATGTTTGAAAAGGCAAAATGGAGTCATATGCATGTGAGTTTGCACAGCCATGAAGTATAATCCTAGTCCATCTTACATCATCTGGTACACCTTATCACCTCAAAGCACTCGTCATTTACAATGAGCTGGGTCTACACTTCTGTAGGTCATCGTACACACATAGGAATACTTAGTTTGCAAAAAGCACCCCCCCCCCACAAAAGTAAAACATTAATACTGATGCTATACTGCATGAGGCATGTATAAATGACATTCAGGTTAATGCTACAAAAAGGCAGTTAAGGCAATGCACAGCAGCAGCACTAGCAATTGTAAGAAATATAAAAATGATGACTACTGCAATCTGACTTTTATTAACCATATAAATGAAATGTGAATGCATTCCTTTAAAAAAAAAACTTGTAAGTGACAAAAGTATATTTGGTAAAACCAAATTTTCCAGTATTAGCAATACCTGGTCTAATGCCCCTGCTGATTAACTGGGTTTGATTAAAGTGATATCACATCCTAGAGGATGTGGTTCTAAACCTGTAAACCGCAGCCCTGAGCATACATTCTTCATTCTGGTTCTGGCACTTCAAATGATAGCAACACCTGTGAAGGCAAGAGGCTGTGCTCTAATCTGGCCACATAAGGAGATCATAGTCAACCTTCTTAGTAACTCATAGCAAGAAAAGATCCAGGTGTGCACAAGTGGGAATGAGTGGAATAAGATAGATATCTGGCAGAAGATGGGTGAGCACCTGTCATCCCCGACAGGGATCACTCACTCTAGCCAACAATACTATCACAAATCAGAGTACAGGCAAACAGAAAGAAATAGAGGGATCCTAAGTGAAAGCCCAACACTGGTAGAGTTTTTAGTAGAATCTAGAACAGAAGCTGCTATTAAAAAAGGAATAATTAGTACAGCATACAAAATATTGCATGATAAATATAAGAATTAATCAATGGGGGTTACATAGGATTGGAAAGAGAGAGTGGATAAGCAATTCACAAAGAAACCAAGGGGGATATAAGCATGTCTCCCATTTTAAATATGCAACAAAGTCTAGAAGATTTTGGATCTTTGATTGGAAGGTTTACATTGGTATTTTTATACCCCAAGTAGACTCCAAAGAAATTTTCCTCAGTAGATAGCAAATGCTGGAGGTGTGATAGGGAAGAAAGAAGCAATTGGGAACATATTTTCTGGGAGTGTAATGAGTTAGCAGACTTTAAAGATTCCCTGCAGACTACTCTGTCAGAGATACTGGGGGAGCAAATTGGTGTAACCAAGGAAATTATTTTTTTGAACTACGATACAGAATCGGAATTGCCTAGAAATAGTAAGGCGTTGTCAAGTCTAATAATGGTGGCTTTCAAAAATGCAATTACTAGAAAATGGAAAACAAAGTCTAAACCACTGTGCTAGAAGTAGTGACTATAGTAAGCGAGATAAAACAACTGGAATTGGGATCTTTACAAAAAGGGTAAGAGCAAATTACATGAAAAACAATGGGAATTGTGGGAACAATACATGCAAAGGAGGAACAAGGTTTAAAAGAAGGCAAGATTCGAATGAGCTATGCAAGGTTTGACTGACAATGACTGAGTAATGTATAATGCCTGCAACTAAAATTATGTAAATATGGTTTGTTTTCATTTATATAAATGTATGATTGCCTATGTCATACGTGGTAATTTAATAAAGATGTTTCTTGTTAAAACAAAAACAATACTGTCACAGGTACAATGACCTATGGTAGTCTAGGCCCAACCAAGTGGCCGAATGGATTGACAAGGCAGTAGGTAGGCTAGAGTTCAACAGTAAATTTAACTTTGTTTTTTTTCTGCTTTGTTTTAGTCATACTAAAGATAAAAATAAACTATAAGAATGTTACATACCTGAATGTATTTGCTAGAAGAAATATGTGTCACTACAAGTACTTATAATGTTCTTATAATAATGCAAATGAAGCATAAACAAATCTGAACACAGAGCTGCATCTGTATACAAATATATGAAATGTTTATGTGATAACATTAACTGTCTGTATAAATACAAATGTAACTATGTGTAAGAATAAAGAAATATATGTAAGTCTGCATTTATATGTCTGTAAATTATAGCTATACCTCTGCATGAGAACACTTACAATTATTTTCTCGTGTAAACAAAGTATATGTAGAGCATCCATCTACCACTAGACAAAAGAGAGGTTCTGAAGAATGTACTTACTAAATAAAGCTTCATATACACCAAAAGAAACTATAATCTCAACAAAACCAGAACCTCATACGCTTAACATGATATACAGAACTCCCACTTTCAGTAGTAAATTACACATACAAAGTCACCATGTTAGGGTAGATAGAGGAGTCCATAATGACAAAAACCCGAGTTTAAACTAAACCACACAAGATTCGGTGGATAATGCAAGCTGACAACCCCCAAAACATCCTAGCAACTGGTAACTGTGACAATGTCCTGCCAGCTAGACTGCAAAACTAGGAGCAGAGATAAGTTAAAAAGGATTAAGGGCAATTATGACATGGCCATTTTTCACAGTGGAATGAAAAAAATCTAAAGAAGGTCCTTCCCCGTGAAAACTTAGCAGGATATGGCAGGATTGTAAAAGGATTTGGAGGGATTGCTAACACTCTAACAAGCAAGAATAAAAAAAAAATCTGCTTAACAAAATCCTCATTATCTTGTAAGGTCTGATTATCAAGTCAAACTTTTGTCACTCAAACACAGTGTCAGAGAAGATTCACTGCCAGTCAGCCTGAAGTGAGACAGCAACTAGATTGACTGCTTTGTATCTGATGGGCTTCCCTTTTCTCTCTATGGAGTAAAAGTACTCAACAGAAAGTCTCCCATCCCCAGTCTCTCTTAAATCACTGTAGATGCAAATTAAAAGTCCAATGAAACTCAAATAAGCTTTATTTCATAAACGTAATCAACACTTCGGCTTTTAGTTGTCTCTTTAGACTTCTTCAAATTAAAAAAAAGTGAAAAATACACAAGATAAAAAACTCAGAAGTAAAGGTCTCTTTCTTAAATGCCAGAAGTCTCAACAATAAAATGGATGATTTAAAAGGCATCTTCTGCTTGGTACCACTGCTGAAACCTGATTTAAATCTCTAGGATATATATCCAGGATATAATTCCTTTCACTGTCACAAATCTGATGGGATAGGTGGCAGTGTCATCTTTATAAAAGAATATCTTGAATCCAGAAGCTAACCAAACAACTCAAAAATATAAATTGTTCCAACAATAATTAATAGGGTCTTATATTAGAACATCGAATATTTAACAATCTGAATCACTAAAGGTTGACCTTTAGTGATCAAACTGTTAAAACATCAAATGCTCAGAAAAAATAAAAATAAAAACAACAAAAAAAGAAACTAAACGGTGTAGGCAGGGGGGCAACTCCAAGACTGCATTACATTGAAGTAAATGGAAATCTCCCCTTACGGTGATTTCCATTTACTTGTTCGTTGTTCTGCAGTTTCGCTATTCTCGTGTCGACAGTGTCAGATTCGACATTGTCGGCTTTCGAGAATGTAATACAGACCCCAATTAATATCCTGTGTTGAATATGTAATATTATAGGCATATGAAAAATATCTTCTGAGTCATCTACAAAGCAAAATGTTTCAACATTCCTCTTCTTTATTACAAATTTTCAAATAACTTCCCAAAATATCTCTAATTTTTCTATAAAATCTCTGGTTATATTTCTTATCATAGCTTGCTAAGTCTGCAATGACCTTTTCTACCTGCTGTTGCCTACACTGTTGTGCAAAAAGTTTGTGTGCTCTTGGGTTATTATAAAAAAAAAAAAATAGTTGCTAAACAGTAATCTTTCTAAACTCGTGCATATTATTCAGACAATGCCTTATTTTCTCTTTAGCAATCTGAAGTTGCTCCTATTTTGTTTTGTGAGATTCTACTTATTCTGCAATACTTTAACTTTTGTCAGTACCTCTAAATAATTCCTATTAATTTCTTAACCATACCTCTTTTCCTTTCATTTCTACCCTATTTTTTCACCTTATCCCACTCATTAACTATGCCTTCTGAAGCAATTTCTATTTTCCTTATAGGGTTACCACCTGTCCCACTTTGTGATGGACAGTCCCTCTTTGGGTAGTTGTGTCCTTACCAAAAATATTAAAAATGGCAAATGTTCTGCGATTGTAGGACATAATTATGTCCCATATTTTATGTAATAGTTGCATAAAATAGTTATTTCTGTATCTAAAATACCTAAATGTTACACGAAACAGAATAAGCAACTAAACTGCTACAAGAATAAGCTTTTATTTAGGCAAAAAAGTAAAGTTCTATCCTTTGTACTGACTGTGGGCATGTGTTGGTCTGTAAAATCTGATGTGTGTCGCGAAAATGTTCCACTTTGGCCATTTGAAAAGGTGGCAACCCTACTTCCTTAGTAACTCTTGAATAACTAATAAAAATAAATAAAGGTGTGTTTAGTGCTTCTCGTATTGTCTTTTATTTATTTTTATTAGTGTTTTAGTTTTTATGTGCTATTAGTGTAACTCTTGAATAACTTCCAATGCCCATTCCTTAAATTCCTCCCTTTTCAACAGCTAGGTGGGAAATCACCAGTGCCTCATTTTTACTTAATTATTATGCAGTATATTTTTATCTTAGTTTTTATTTGTACATGGTCTGAAATAGTTATTGGATGTGCATCAAAGCTTTCAACTAAATGCACATAGTCTTGTGAAATACAATTTCTGTCCAGTCTAGCCCAGCTATCGTACCTTGGGGAATAATATATAAATTCTGTCTGAGCTCCTACTATTGAATTCCTGTCTTCCATACCAAATATTTTCATTTTTCATAAATTCCTTCTGAAATTTACCTTTTTTCTTATATTTTCCCTTTTAGGTCTTTCCCGATACATCCCCACTATTACAAATTAAGCTCTAGCCCCTACCTGTAAGCAAAAAAGCTGATTACTTCTCCCAAAATTTTCTTAAGCTCTACAAAAGCAGTTTTAGGCTAAATCTAAATAACTGCCAGTGTAATCTTCCTCCCTTGCCAATAGCATCTTACTACCACAAATCTACCATTATTGTCTTTTTCCCTCTTCTACCACTATTGGAGCCCCTCTAGTAATCTGTATTATTACTTCCATTTCCTCTATTCCTGATATTCTGCTGAATATCCATCCTAAAATCCTTTCTTTGTTGAATTCATATGTTCATTTATTTCCAAATGCGTAATGGGTAATTTAAGTTTGGACACAGGCACTAAGCCATGTGGCAAATGTTCTATTTGCCAATATATATAACCAAAACTTTTGAAGAAATAAATGGAAAAAAAAACTGAAATGAAAGGAAGTTTTACATGTAAAAGTGAAGGCATGATTTATGCTATCAGATGTGAATGTAATAAATTTTATGTGGGAGAAACCAAAAGAAGTTTAGCTGAAAGAGTTAAAGAACATAAAAGGGATATAAAAAAATCATAGAATAGTTAGTCCTTTGGGAGAACATAGTAATGTTAAACATGGAGGGGCTCCGTTAAAATTTAAAGTTACGGTCTTAGAACAAATTAACTCTAAATATATTAGTGAGAATAGGGTGAAATACCTTTTAAGAAAGAAAGAATCGATTTTAATTTTAAAATATAATACTTTACAACCCGTGGGTTTAAATAGGGAATGTAATTGGAAGAATTTTATGTAATATTTATGTAATATGTTTTTCAACATTTGTTATAGAGTTAAGAATGTGAAATGTTGATTTTAATAATTAGAATTTCAGTAAATTACTTGCTTGATTAATTGGTATTGTATATAAATGTTTGGTTTAATCTAATTCATTACTCTGTAAAGGCTTTTTGGCTGATATTCCAGCATCACGTTTTTGTGATATTGTTACAATATCAGTTGCTGTTCCAGCTCGTTGTTCTTATGATATTGTTTTTTGGATTATCTTCATTGGTGCTGACTACTTAATTCTGCAGTTGCTGAAAAATCTGTATTTGTGAAATTGACGTAAAGAAGGGGAGTTCCTGGCATCTAGTGGTTCTTCTTTTTCTTATTAACTACCTTTGTGGTTCGTGAATCTGTATTATTACTCCCATGTCCTCTATTCCTGATATTCTGCTGAATATCCATCCTGAAATCCTTTTTTTGTTGAATTCATATGTTCATTTCTTTCCAAATGCGTCTCCTACAGCACTGCTATCCGATTCTACATTTCTTAAAATAGTTCAATACTCTTTCCTTTATGTCAATATCTGTAAGGCCATTTACATTCCAAAATATGGACAGAGTAGCCATTATGATAAAAAGCTATTATCTCCACCTATCATACATGACAGTTTTTGAATGTGTATTTCCATCTTTTGCCTTACATGCAAACTAATCTTTGGTAGGATGATCTTTTATACAATTGTATATTCTCATCTCCATTTGAACCTATGTCACATTTTTCAAGGCATTTTGCTTTAATGAACACCTTCAAAAAAAAAAACTAAATACATTTAAAGAAAGTACAGTTGTGTACACTTACCATAAATGTAGATGTTCAAGTGTATTCACTGTTGCAGTCCTAACAAATGGGTTATCCGGCTCCCGGTAGCCCTCAGTTGGCCAGAATACCAAAGGTAAGTAAAAATGCCATCGGTTGTAAAGGACGTCAAGGCGTCTGATACAAAAGGAGGCAGCCAATGTCACTTCCTCAGTCTTTCTTGCCAAAACAGTCAGAAACCCCTAGAAAAAAGGCCAAGCCAAATGCTAATTTGGCAAATAATATCCAATTCAGCCTGTACCTCAGGAAAAAAGAATAGGAGAGAACCAGAAGGGGGGAGGAGGGAGGGAAACCAGGACTGCAACAGTGAATACACCCGAACATCTACATTTATAGTAAGTGTCCATAACTGTACTATGATCATCGTGTTTCACTGTTGCAGTCCTTACAAATGGGTTGATTACCAAAGCCCAGTGAGAACCCGCGGTGGTGGTGCTGCGGTAGCATTGTCGCCTCACAGTAAGACGCTGTCCGGTTCGATTCTCAGCTAGAGCGTCTTCTGCGTGGAGACATGCGTGAGTGGGTGTACCTTCGTTGAAGGTTGTGCGTCAGGCCTGGCAAGCTGGTACGTAAAAATCAACTGCCAATCATTAGCGGACCAGAGTTCCGCTGTGGCGACCCCTAACCGGGAAAAGCCGAAAGACACAAACAAACCAAAGCCCAGTGAGAAGGGAGGAGGAACCAACAGAATCAAGGGTTGGAAATAATACCCTGCAACACAACAGTGGCAAACCCTGCCCTGACTCTGGAAAAAGTACAGTTTTGTACCTACCATAAATGTAGATGTTCGAGTGCTAATACAGCTGCAGTCATAACAGATGGGTTTTCCTGCCGTCAGGCGGGTCCTCGGTTGGCCGAATTCCAAAGTCTAGGTCCGGCGTCGGTTGTCGTCGCCTCCTCCCTGACGTCAGTGCAACAGGGGTATAAAAGAACCAGCCGACGCCATTTTCTTCAGTTTTTCTTGCCCCAGATGTCAGGTGCCCCCAGAAGGAAGGCAATACATAAATTTATGTAATAATGAAATGCAATATAATCAAAAAAACAGTAGTTGCAAGCAAATACACCATAAAAGAATACCCCAATCAGGTTGTATGAGGAGGTGTTAGCCATTAGGCCTGTCCCAAGAGGGGAAGGAGGGAGGGAAACCTGGACTGTAGCTGTATTAGCACTCGAACATCTACATTTATGGTAGGTACAAAACTGTACTATGTTCATCGTGCATACAGCTGCAGTCATAACAGATGGGTAGAATCCCAAAGCTAAAAAAGGGGTGGTAGGCACTAGATGGAGTTCGGAGGAGCTAGGATGCCCTGCAAGACTGCAGTGGCAAAGCCTGCTCTAGATTTGGAGTATAATGGTAGGTGATAGTGCTTGGAGAAAGTATGTACTGAACTCCAAGTGGCAGCTTCCAAAATATCTTTGGTAGGAACCCCCCTGAGGAAAGCTGAAGAGGTAGCTGTGGCCCTTGTGGAGTGAGACCTGATTCCTGCAGGTACAGTTTTACCATGAAAAGAGTAACAAAAGCGTATGCAGTGGGCTATCCATTTTGAGATTGTCTGTTTGGAAATAGGCTTCCCTTGAGCTCCTGTAGCATAGGACACAAAGAGTTGCTCTGATTTTCTGAAAGGCTGTGTTCTGTCCAAATAATAACGTAGCTGCCTGTGAATGTCCAAGGAATGTAGTAGTCTCTCCCCTTTGTTTTGAGGATTAGGGTAAAAGGTAGGTAAGTGGATAGCCTGATTCAAGGTTACCTTGGTTACTACCTTTGGCATAAAGGAAGGATTGGTCCGTAAGGAAACTCTGTCCTGATGGAAAATGATGAAAGGCTGCACAGCCATGAGGGCTTGTAGTTCCAAAACCCTGCGAGCTGAGGTGATAGCCAGCAGGAAGGCTGTTTTCCAGGACAAATATTGCAGTTCTGTTGAAGCAGCTGGCTCGAAAGGAGGCAAGGTCAGTTTTTCTAGAATGAAATTGAGGTCCCAAGCAGGTACTGGTTGTTTCCTTGGGGGTTTTATATTCTTAGCCCCTCTGAGGAATTGTCTTAAGAGGGGGTGAGAGAATAAAGGAGGATCAGTGTTGTATTCTGCAGAAATGGCTGAGGCATGTATCTTCATGGAGGAGAATGAAAATCCACTGCTTAGCAACTCAGCTAGGTACTGTAATATTTGAGGTAAATTCAGTATTACAGGATTCTGGCCCTTTTTCTCATTCCAGGCACAAAAACATTTCCATTTTGCGGAGTAGGCTTTTCTAGTAGAAGGTCTTCTGGCCTCCAAGATGACGTCCTGCACCTCCTTGGAAAGTAGGGTCTGTTGTGATTTTAAGGAATCTTCCATGCGGCTAGATTGAGTGTTTCCAGCTGACTGTGAAGAGTTTTGAAGTTGTGCTGAGTCAGTAGAAGAGGCATTGGAGGCAGGATCCATGTTGGGGAATGCGTCAGTCTCCTCAGGAGTGGGTACCAGTGTTGTCTTGGCCAGTCTGGAGCAATGAGAATCATCTTTGGTCTGTCTGCTCTGGTTTTTAATAGAACTTTGGGCAGCAAAGGAAGAGGTGGAAAGGCATAAACTGTCATTGTTGTCCAACTGAAAGAGAGTGCGTCCACTTTTCAGGCCTGTGGATGAAAGGTCCTTGAGCAGAATTTTGCCAATTGGTGATTTCTGTGGGAAGCAAAGAGATCTATGTCTGGCCTTCCCCATGCTTGAATTATCTTTGCAAAAACTTGAGGATGCAACTTCCATTTGTGTGGGTCTGTCATATTTCTGCTTAGGTTGTCTGCCAGTGTGTTTTCCTTGCCTGGCAGGTACTGTGCTTGAAGTTCGATTTGTAATTCCAGAGCCATGTTCCAAAGAGACATGGCTAGCCTGCATAGGGGGTATGAATGGGTTCCTCCCTGTTTGTTTATGTACCACATCACTATGGTGTTGTCTGTCCTTATCAATAGCTGGCCTGTATGCAGTAGGTCTTTGAAAGCTATAATAGCATTTATTACTGCTAGCATTTCCTTTTGATTGATGTGTAGGTGCTTTTCTTTTTGGGACCATATGCCCTGAATGCACCGATCTGTCATGTGCGCGCCCCAGGCATAGTCCGAGGCGTCTGTTGTGATGACTTGATTTGCTTGAGGCTTGCAGAATGGGAGACCTGTGTTTCTTTGGCATGCTTGAGCCCACCACAGAAATTCCTTTTGAAGACATGGAATCAGTGGTATTATTGTTTCCAAACTGTGGCTGTGTTGAGACCATAGGTTTTTTAGGTACCATTGAAGTTTCCCCATATGCAGCTTTGCACATGGGATTAGTAGGATGCAAGATGCCATGAATCCCAGAGCCTGCAGGATTTTCCTTGCAGTCAGCCTGGTGAAAGTTGCCAGTTTTCTGAAGTACTGAGTTAGTTGCCCTTGTTTTTCTGGCGTGAGGTAGGCCATCTGGGTGTTTGTATCCAAGCTGGCACCCAGGAAAATTATTGTTTGAGAGGGCATTAGCCTTGATTTCTTTTGGTTGACTGTGTACCCCAGAGAATTCAACAACATTATTACAAACGCCAGATGTTTCAGAAGTATGTGCTTGCTGTCCGCTTGGATCAGGCAGTCATCCAAATATGGGTATATTAGTATCCCTTGAAGTCTGCAGTAGGCAATTACTGATGCCAGGCATTTCGTGAACAGTCTGGGCGCAGTAGATAAGCCAAAGGGCAATGCAGAGAATTGATAATGTGTTGAACCTGCATGAAATCTGAGGTATCTTCTGCAATCTTGTCTGATTGGGACATGCAGGTATGCCTCCTTGAGGTCCAATGTTACTAGCCAAGACTCCTTGCCCAGCATGGGAAGAAGCTGCTGCAATGTGAGCATCTTGAATTTTGGCACGAGTAAAAATGTGTTTAGGATGGATAGGTCCAAAATAGGTCTCCAATCTTTGCCCTTTCTTGGTACCAGGAATAGTCTGGAATAAAAACCTTGACCCTGTTCTTGTGCAGGTACCTCTTGAATAGCTTTTATGTCCATGAGATCTGAAATTTGTTTTTGTGCCTCTGCCCTTTGATTGTGTGGCAGGTTTGGCATGCCTCTCATTTTTGGAAGGGTGTGAAAGTGAAATCTGTAGCCTCTGTCTATAATGTCCAGGATCCATTTGTCTTTGGTGACAATATGCCAATTTTCCGAAAATAATGCCAGTTTTCTGCCTAAAGGTGCTGCCATTTGAGCCTTGCTTGGCATGCAAAGGGGAAAGTCATTGGTTCTGCTTTCTGAATGGCTGTGAACTATCCTCACCACCTCTTTGAGAAGGTGCTTGCCATTGTCTGCCTCTAAACGATCCTTGAGATTGCCCTCTACCCCTTGGGCGCCTGTATCTACCTCTTTGGGGTCTGTCCGTGGCTGGAAAGGACCAATTTTTTGAAGGCCAATTTCTACTGAAACGTGGAGGTTGTACCTGTAGGAAATCTTTCACTGTTTGCATTGATTTTGCCTTTTCCTCCATTTTCTTTAATACCTCCTCAGCTTTAACACCAAACAATACATCTTTTTGCAGAGGAGCATCTAGTAATTTAGCTTTGACATGATCTGGTAAGGTTTGCTCTTTGAGCCAAGCATGTCTACGTATGACTGATCCTGTAATAGCAGCTCTGCATGAGGCCTCTAAAGCATCAAAACCACATTGCAAGGTAAGTTTACCCACTTGTTCTGTACAATGTAACAAATCCTGCAACTCCTTCAAGTCTGGCTGTTCAGGCTGTGACACTTTGCTTTTTAACTGTGATAACAGAAACTGTTGGTACTTTAACATATGGAACTGACAGTTACATGCCCACATGGTTAAGGTGGCAGAGGTGTATACCTTTTCCCCCCACCTTTCTAAAGCTCTGGAATCTCTCTCTGAAGGTAATGGATTTTTAGCAGTGGAGGCCTTAATTCCCTTGGGACCCTGTGAAATAGTTTCTGGGTCAGTCGCATGGCTTTTGTATAGGAATTGGTGTGAATCAGGAACCCGGTAATACCTGTCAGGCTTGACTGGAGCTGGAGGTAAAGAATCTGGGTTAAGGCAGGCCTTCGAATACACATCATCTAGTATGTCTAAGACAGGAGGTATAGCCAGAGGCCTGTGCTGAGGGAGCAAGAGGAAATCCCTAAGCCTTTTCTTGGAGTCTGAGTACTCTTGGCCTTCCCAGTGGAAGTGTTCCCTTAAGGTATGTAAGGTTTCCCCAAAAGAGTAATCCTCAGGGGGGGAGACAGAGGGAATGGACTCCTCTGCATCAGAATCTTCAAAAGGGGAGTAAGAATGTTCCTGGTCTTCAGAATGTTCTGAAATAATGGAGGCCTGGTCTGAGGAAGGAGATTCTTCCTCCACTCTGGGCCTTTTGTCCGGGGGGGGGGGGTTGAGAACCCCTGATAAGAGTAATTAAATCCTCAGCCATTTTGAGCATCTGCTTTTTAGGCATGGGGCCTTGCGACGAACCCTATGGAGCTTGTCTCTTGGTATGCATGGCTGCTTTGGACTTAGTGAAAGCCTTGATGGAAAAAGAAGAGGAAGGCCTGAAGACGCCTTGAGAAGTGGCAGGCCTGTTTAAACTCTGAGTTTCACCGCCAAGAGTGGCTTCGATATCTGTAGTCGGGGCGTGGGCCGAAGAGCCTGCGACCTCGGGCACAGAAGACACCGCCAATGCAGTGTCATCGGTAGTCAGGGGCTGCGTAGGCACCTCGCTGAGAACCGGACCACCTATTGTCGGCTTTGGCGTGGTGTTGGAAGAAGTCGCGGACCTCGTATGTCGGTCCTTATCTTTGCGCCTTTTACTCAAAACCGGAGTCGGAGTATCCGACGACATAATGTAATTAAACTGTTTGCCAAAATAGTGTTGGGCGAACTCCGCCCGACGCTTAATAGTGTGTCTGTTGAATGTAACACAAAAAAGACAGGCCGAGACGTCGTGGTCTGGGCCTAAGCAAGGAATGCAGAGGGAATGAAAATCCTTATGCGGTATTTGCTTCCCACATGAAATACAATTATTAACTTTGTCTGACATCGGTCTGAGGCAAGAAAAGTTTCCCCAACGGGGTACTTAGCTTTCAAGAAGACTTCGGTTGCAAAATATTCGTAATCTCAGGAGCTGGCCGACCAGCACTTGCGAACTGCTTCTGCTTCGGGTCCCGCGCGGCAAGAAAGACTGAAGAAAATGGCGTCGGCTGGTTCTTTTATACCCCTGTCACACTGACGTCAGGGAGGAGGCGACGACAACCGATGCCGGACCTAGACTTTGGAATTCGGCCGACCGAGGACCCGCCTGATGGCAGGAAAACCCATCTGTTATGACAGCAGCTGTATGCACGATGAACATCAGAGGCAAATTATAATGTTTTGTGAAAGTGTGCACAGAAGACCAAGTGGTAGCCTCCAAAATATTTTTAGTAGGAACACCCCTTAAAAAGGCTGCAGAAGTGGAAGCTGCTCTAGTTGAATGGGTCCTAACCTCTTGAGGAGGAACCTTGCTATGAAAAAAATAACAAAAGTTGATGCAATGCGCAATCAACGTGGAAATGGTTTGCTTAGAAATAGCTTTGCCCTGCGCTCCAGGGGCAAAACTGACCAATAACTGAGCTGATTTCTGAAGGTCTTTAGTCCTGTCCAGGTAAAACCTGAGCTGTCTATGCACATCAAGAGAATGTGGGATTCTTTCACCTTTATTTTGAGGATTTGGAAAGAAGGTAGGAAGGTGTATGGTCTGACTAAGAGTCAAGCTAGAAACCACCTTAGCCATAAAGGAGGGGTTGGTTCTCAAAGAGATCCTGTCTGGATGGAAAATAATAAAAGGCTCCACAGCCATCAAAGCCTGCAGCTCCAAAACCCTCCTTGCTGAAGTTATAGCCAAGAGAAAAGCAGTCTTCCAAGAGAGAAACTTCAATTCTGCAGAGGCAGCTGGCTCAAAAGGAGGAAAAGTGAGTTTCTCTAGAACAAAATTAAGATCCCATGCTGGAGTAGGTACCCTTCTGGGAGGTTTTAAGTTACAAGCACCTCTGAGAAACATTTTCATTAAGGGATGAGAGAAAGTGGGTTGTTCAAGAGAACAATGATCAGAAATGGCTGAAGCATGGAGCTTGATAGAAGAAAAGGCAAGACCACCTTGAAGCAATAAAGCCAGATATTCCAAGATCAGAGGAATGGTAGGCTGAGAAGAAGATGAATCCCCTCTAGCCTGCAGCCAATGAGAAAACCTTTCCCATTTGCCAACGTAGGACTTCCTAGTGCTAGGCCTCCCTCTGCACATCAACCAATTGCTGGGAAAGGGAAGAAGATAAAGAAGGAGTCAAACTATAAGCCATGCTGCAAAGTGAAGGGACTGAAGATGAAGATGCAGAATAATTCCCCCTTCCTGAACCAGAAGATCTGGCTTCAGGGGAAGATGCCAAGGAGGGAATAGGGAGAGACTGTGAAGCAGCATTTACCAATGCTGCCTGGGCCAGACCGGAGCTATGAGAATAGTCCTTGGTCATTCGTCCCTGATCTTCAACAACACTTTGGGTGGAAGAGGAGGGAAGGCGTAAACTGACAGCAACGTCCAAGAGAAGGACAGAGCATCCACTCTCCAAGCCCTGCTGTGAAGCTGTCTGGTGCAAAAGAGAGGCAGAAAATTATTGTCTGGGGTGGAGAAAAGATCAACCTGAGGTGTGCCCCAATGTTCAATGATGCTGTAGAAAACTGTCCTATCCAGCTGTCACTCGTGAGAATTCAAGGTTCGTCTGCTCAACTGGTCTGCCAAAACATTGAGCCTTCCTGGAAGGAACTGAGCTAGGAGATGCAGGTCCAGGGATGCTGCCATGGACCAAAGATTCATGCTTTCTCTGCACAGGGAGTAAGAGTGAGTCCCTCCCTGCTTGTTGATGTACCATATGACTGTGGTATTGTCAGTTCTGACAAGTAAGGTCCCTGGAGAAAGAAGGTGCTTGAAGGCTCGTAAGGGTTGTTGAACTGCAATCAACTCTTTTAGATTTAAGTGCAGGTGCATCTGCTGGGCATTCTACCATCCCTGTATGCATCTGCCATCCAGGTGTGCTCCCCAGGCATAGTCCGATGCGTATGTAGTCAGAATTTGACTGGCAGGAGGTGTCCGAAAGGGCATGCTTTTGTTTTGTAGACAGGCTGTTGCCCACCAAAGAAACTCCGTCTGCAGAGATGGAAGCAGAGGGATATTCAGGTCCTGTGTGTGTTGACATCAAATGTTCATGACGTACCATTGCAATTTCCTCATATGCAGTCTTGCATATGCAATCATGAGAATACAAGATGCCATGAATTCCAGAGCTTGCAGGGAGCTGGGACAGGCTTGCCAAGTCCTTGATGTAAACTGAAAGAGTTGTCTGCATCTCCTGGGTGAGATATATCATCTGGGCGGCTGTGTTCAGACTCGCTCCCAGGAATGTTACCTCCTCGAATGGTACCATTTTTGACTTTTCCTCGTTGTGAGTGTAACCCAAGGAAGAGAGAAGAGTCTCTACAAATTTCAGATCCTTTAATAGCTGCTCCTGAGAACTTGCTTGAATCAGACAGCCGTCCAAGTATGGGTAAATCTGAATTTTCTTCTGCCTGCAAAAAGCAATGACTGGGGCCAGGCACTTCTTGAAGACGCTGGGAGCAGTAGATAAGCCAAAGGGCAGCGCAGAGAATTGATAGTGTTGCTTGCTCACTCTAAAACGAAGACACTGCCTGCAACTTTCCCTGATAGGGATGTGCAGATAAGCCTCTTTGAGATCCAAGGTTACCAGCCAGGAATCCTTTTCTAGTATTGGTAGCAACTGATGCAGAGTGAGCATCTTGAACTTTGGAATCACTAGAAAAGAGTTCAGAATGGAAAGATCCAGGATAGGACACCAGGTGCCTTCTTTTTTTGGAACTAGAAAAAGCCTGGAATAAAAGCCCTGGCCTACCTGCTGAACAGGAACAGATTCTATTGCTATCAGATGAAACAAATACAAAATTTGTTTTTCTACTCTGCCTTTTGGTTTGGAGGAACGTCTGGGAATCCCTTGGGAGCTGGAAAGGTGTGGAAAGAAAACATGTACCCCAGGAACACTGTTCTGAGCACCCATTTGTCGTCTGTGATAGAGGCCCAAACATCCGAAAAAAGGGCCAACCTTCCCTCTAAAGGACTCTCCAGACAAGCAAGCACAGGCAGAAGTTATAAAAGGTTATTGAGAGTGCTTTGACTGAGATGCAGGCTTGCAGCTTCCTGCCTTAGAAGTGGAAGCTTGCCACTGCTTATACCTCTGAGGGGTAGCTGTCTGTCCCCTAGAAGATTTGTAACCCCTAGTCCTGGAACGGTTCTGTCTGCTGGTATCAGGAAAGGTCTAACTCTTGGAAGGGTAATTCCTGCTAAAGCGAGGGGGTTGAACTTGCAGAAAATCTTTAACAGTTTGCATGGACTTGGCCTTATCCTCCATCTTCTTAACCACCTCCTCAGCTTTCTGCCAAAAAGATTGTCTTTTTGCAAAGGTACATCCAAAAGCTTAGCCTTGACAGGTTCTGGAAGAGGCTGTTCTCTGAGCCAAGTGTGTCTCCTAATAACAGATCCAGTAGCCGTAGCCCTCCTGGAGGCCTCAAGGATGACAAAACCACAATGCAAAGAATGCTTATTGACCAGAGTGGCTGAATTCAACAAATCCTGCATGTCTTTACTCTCTGCCAAAAGAGGTACATTTGCAATCCTAGACTTAATAGCCTCCAAGGTGTGCTGTTGGTACTTCAGCATATGAAAAAGACAACTGGTAGCCCTAATAGCTAGAGTGGCAGAGGTATAAACTTTCTTGCCCCACCTATCTAGGTTCCTAGATTCCCTGTCCGATGAAAGAGGATTCCTGATAACAGTGGCCTTAACCCCTTTAGGGCCCTGAGAAATAACCTCTGGATCTGCCAACGGGTTCCTAAAAAGAAATAAATGAGGATCAGGAACTCTGTAGTATCTGTCAGGTTTCCTAGGAGCAGGGGGACCCTAATTTGGAGACAAGGTATTTTCATAAAAACATCATCCACAACTTCAAACACAGGGGAATAGCAAGAGGCTTATGCTTAGGTAAATCAAGAAACTCCCTAATCAGTTTTTTAGATTGGGGATAGTCCTGGCTTTCCCATTTAAAATGTTCCCTGAGGGTATTCCTCTTCATCAGCAGAAATGCTGGAAGAAACAGATCCTGAACAGGACAAAACCTCAGGAGAAACCTCCCTACTCCTATTAGGAGGGTGAGTCCGAGAACCCCTGATAAGAGTTAACAAATTATTAGCCATTTTAACCATCTGGGAATGAGGTGAACTAGAAGGAACTGGAGCCTGCCTTTTCACAGGCTTAGAGAGGGAAGGCTTACCAGCAAGCCTAAAGGACTCGGGAGGCCTGGCAACTGACGAAGAAGCAGCAGAAGTAGAAGGAAGTTTGCTGGCAGATCGCAAAATGGAGGCCTTGGACCCCGGAGTCAGCTCAGCGGTACCTGCTCCAGCAGAAGAGGCGACCGGCGAAAGGTCGGAAGACAAACTGGAGGCCGAAGGCCTAATGGACTCAGCCTCAATTAAGGCCTGCAGTTGTACATCTGTGGACTGCAGGGACTGCAAAAGTGCCACACTGGCTCCCTCTTGACCGACAAACAACTTAGCCTCATCCGAGAAATTAGTTTTCTGAGGTCTGTCATGATCCTTTTCCTTATGTTTTTTTGGAATATCCGAAGCCTGAAGACTGGCGGATGCCATACCCACAAACTTAGGCCAAACTCCGAAATGCTTAGCCAAAATTTTAGCCTGACAGATAGTACGCGGATTAAAGGAGGCACAAAGATTACAACTAGGAACGTCGTGATCAAGGCCTAAACAGATAATGCAATAGGAAAGAAAATCTCTATGGGGAATCTGCTTTCCACAGGTAAGGCAATTATTAACTTTTTCTGACATTAGTTAAGGCAAGAAAAGAGGATCACCAATGGGGTACTTAGCTGTAGTAGACTTCAACTCTTTGTAGTCAGAATTTCAACAAAGGTTAACTGCCGACCGGCACTCGTGCATGAAACGCTTCTGCCTCAGGCTCCGCGGCAAGGAAGACTGAGGAAGTGACGTTGGCTGCCTCCTTTTGTAACGGACACCCTGACGTCCTTTACAACAGACAGCAACTGACGTAATTTTTACTTACCTTTGGTATTCTGGCCGACTGAGGGCTACTGGGAGCCGGATACCCCATTTGTTAGGACTGCAACAGTGAAACATGATAAACATCATCCCCATCTCCTACTATCTTAGAAGAAACACACAAAACTATGTATATTTTACAAATTTAAATTTAATCCTCCCAGATAGTCACAACTGCCCCAAATCAACAACTGCAGATACAGGCATAAACTAATCTAAAATTAAGATTATCCATGCTAAAGCGCTTGCTACATCTAGTATCCCTACCTACACTGACTGCTGTCTGTTCTTTTCTTATCTCTGTTTCCTCCCAGGTGTAAAAAACAGCGTGCATGTTTTCAGAAAACATTAACTTTTAGCCCTAAGAAAAAAGTGCACCAGCAACCTTTAAATAAAACTAAATTGTGCACTCTTTCTATTAAATGCATTAAATTACTAAGGCTGTTGGGGACTGCTGTCTCTTATTCACTTCCCATAATTTCAAACGTCTAGGTTTCACTGAACTGCTTGCTATTATGCCTTTTAATTTTGCATTTCCCTCAGAAAAGAATGCTCAGAACTCTCAGGATTAATCACTTGCACCTGCACACAGCTTGACTCCCTGTGAAAATAATCAGCAATGAGGAAAAAAACAGCTAACAACCTTGCAGATGCATAGGTTCATAAGTAGGTACTAGGCTATCGGCCCAAGGGCCTACGTAAGCCTAGCCAACAAGGTTCCCTGGCTTACGCCACCCAAGAAAGTTATTTTCCTGTGTCACTGTTGAGCAGAGACACAGAAGTGATCCCCGGGGTGTATTTCCTATTTTCCATCCACTCATCAAGATTTTTCTTGAAGAGTACTAATGAAGAACTTTGCTTGACATAGATGGGTAGCCTGTTCCAGAGTATGGGAAGTCTCTGGGACAGGAATCTATCCCTCCAGCATGTCCTGTTTATTGTGGTGACAAGGTTTAGGTCCCTAGAGCGTGTAGCTTGGAGGGATTGGGATTTCTTTAGGTGTAGCATGTCCAAAAGCTCTGGGTTTAACATAGCTTTATATGTTAGGCAGAGATCACCTCGGAGTAGGCGATATGCTACGGAGTAAAGCTGGAGTTTTTTGAGGCGGTCAGTGTAGGGCATTTGTTTGAGGCCAGTATCCTTTTTGTGAGGTACTTCTGTGGCCTTTCCAGCTGCTGCAGATGTCTTGTGAGCTACATTCCAAAAGGGGCATTGTACTCTATAATGGGTCTAATGAGTGTCGAGAACAGGGGAACAATGACCTCTTTTATCCTGGACAAGAACCCTTTTATGATGAGGTGTGCTACGTAGGACTTCCTGACTACTGTGGCGATGTGACTATCAAAGGAGAGACTACTGTCCACCTGGGTCCCAAGGTCTCTTATCACGCATTCGGTGTTAAATAGATTGCTGCCTATGTGGTACTTCATGGGTACATAGTTTTTACCAAAGGGGATGACACTACACTTTTTGGCACTGAGCTTGAGGCCATGGCTCTGACACCAGGCATCTGTCTCAGCGAGGCCCTTCTGTAGGATGTCCACATCATTTGGGGACTTGACTATGGCTCCTGGTTTGCAGTAATCTGTGAACTTCGTTAGCCAGAGGCCTTCTGTGTTAGCCTGTACTTCAGAAAAGTAGATACCAAACAGGAGAGGTCCCAGGACAGAACCCTGTGGTACTCCACTTGTCACTGCTTTGAGGTCAGATTTGAAGTCTGCAACTTTTACAGTGTGGGTTCTGTCAGTGAGCCAGTTGGCAACCCATCTTGTGGCATAGGGATTTATACCTAGTTTAGTGAGGTTAGCTATAATTCCAGAATGGGGGATGGTGTTGAAAGCCTTGGCGAGGTCAAGATAGGCTGTGTGAACCATCTTACCCTCATCTATGGCTTTGGTGACTGCCTCAAAGAAGTCGATCAGTTTCAGGAGGCATGATTTGCCTTTCACAAACCCAAACTGGGTGGGATCCAGAGTTTGGAGGTTATCAATGTCTTTGTTTATGAGTTCCATGATGATACGTTCCATGGCCTTGCATGCCAGGCTCATCAGGCTAATAGGTCGATAGTTTCCGGGATCAGTGGTGGCTCCCCCTTTGTGGAGTGGGATAACTGTTGCTGTGTGGCATTCAGTGGGCACAAAGCCTGATGTGAGGCTATTATTGAACATGGTGCTTAAGTGGGGAGTATGAAGGGGGATGCATGAAGGAATATTTTAAAATTTTCACTCTGAACACAATGTACAGAATTCCTCTGGCCAGCTATCTTCAGTTGTAGTCTTCTTGTCTCCCATTGAGGGCATTTGCTAATAAAAAAAAAAAAAAAAGCTGATATCATTGCATATACAAGGACACTAGCAGTTTTTTCATGACTTTCATAATTTTCTCTTATTTCGCAACTCTACTTACAAAAAAACCTGTTTACAGGTTAAGCAAAGGGCATTAATCTAGACATCCATCCTTGTAAAAGTGAGGGGAATTATTTTACTTCTACACATAATATAATTTGTACATTTTTACACCCTACACCGACCCTAGCAAACCAAGATCACAACATTATATTAACTTAAACTTGCTTCTGTCTGTTCTTTCTTATCTTGTTATAGTATAAAATCAATATTTTTTTAAAACTAAGAAAAAATACTTATGTTAATATCTTTAACATATACAAAACTCCCACATTTACAATAGTTCTAACTGCACATTATACAAAATTGTTTTACAATAATAACATGCAATTTATATCATGAAATAGTTTATACAAAAACTAATAAGAACAAAATTGTTTTACTAACAGTTGCTTCTTTTTTACTTTAAGGTCCTAAACATTAATGACATAAACTGGGGTATATGCCTTACAGTCTACCAACAAGTTTGACCAAGCAACTATAAAAATAAATAAAAATAAAGCACTCTATATATTTTAAATGGAGCCATTAGCAAATTAACTACTGTTTCAAAAAGTTACTCACAACTATTTGGCATTTTAAATAGCTTAAGACTTACTAAACGACTGGTAAAATACCCTGAGGCATACAAGTGGCTATACAATCTAATGTTTCTGATCCTGATGAAATTTTAACAAGGATTGGGGACAAATACAACAGGAGACATCTATGCTGTTTGTTAAGGCTTTAGTCAAGGTTTATGGCAGACTTATTGAGAAACAGCAACAGGAGGTGTCTAAAGTTTGTACTATTGTGCCTTCCTTTCAAACTCATTCAAATTATTCTCAATGTATAAAACAATTATCTAACAATCTTGCCTGCTTGGAAGTGGATTTTAAACAGAGAAAGTTGAAAAAAATATTGGAGAGATTGCAATAACTATACATGTAATAGGCAGTTTTCCCAGAACTACAGGAAAGCAGTGCGGTTTTTTAAGGGGGACAATCAGGGTAATCATCTGAAATCATGTTCTAAACAATACGGGGCATTCTCTAAATGAGTTTCTTCTATGAATAGGTATTCATCAGATTATATGGCTCCTGAAGGGACTTCTACAACTTTGGACACTGATGCTGAAGTATTACTTGATTCTCCCACTCCTAAGAAAATCAACAGCCCTTTAGACAACACAGAAGGGCAGGGAGGAAACATAGTAAGCGACAACAATGCTTTAAAGCAATTGCAACAAATTTTTAAATAAAAAATAGATAGCTAAAATGGATAATGTGGGTTTCATATATAATACGGTATCATTTACATTATCTTCTCATAAAGAACAATTGCTTAATAAGGGTCTAAGCTTTTTCCCATGGCTCCAGTGACTGAAATACAATTAGTGATTACTAAAATACAGTTAGTGAATGATATGAGAACCTTTTGTAGAAAGATAAATCTTAAGCTGTTTTCTAAAGAGCAAAATATTGACTCGAGTTCTGAATTTAAATTTGGGGCCTCTAATTGTGTCCATCCCATGAATAAATATGTAACCACTTTTGAGAAATCAATGTTGAAAGACTTGCACTTTCATTTTAATTTTCACACTGGTTACTATTTCAATTTAAATACATATTAAAGGTCATCACTTAAAAAAATTGAGGTCCAGGAAGGATATTATTGTCAATGCTGCTGTTAATGGAAGGTCTGTTGTGTTTTTGGATACAGATAAATATAAAACTGAGGCCCTGTTACGACTATCAGATGTAAGATTCTACCAAAAGATGTTTTGGGATTCCACATTGCATTTTAAGAATTAAATAGATACATTTTAGATCTAGCTGCAGATGAAGGTATCATTTCCATAAAATAACTGTCAGATCCTCAGATGAAATATTTATATCTAATTCCTAAGATACATAAAGATGCTGATAACCCCCCAGGTAGACCTGTTGTATCAGGCCATGGCTCATTAACAGAACCATTATCTAAGTATTTAATTCTTTACTTAAAGCCTTTATTGGATATGGTCAATTCTGGAATTAGGGATACTACCCAAGATTTACAAACACTGTGTGATGCACAAATGGAACACAACTGGTACATGTGTACTTTGAATGTTAAATCCTTATACACAAATATACCCACACTGGGCTGGTTTACTGGCATTGGAATATTGGCTTGGTAAAGGTAATTTGTAAAGTTCAGGCTTCAACATGTTTATCTTCTCCTTGAGTAAGCATGTCTTAACAAAAAAAGTGTTTTCATTCAGAATGTTTTTTACACCTTGTTCATGAGCTAGTTTACTTAACTATTTGTTTATTTGTTAATTTATTTATTTGTTTACTGGGCAAGTCACAAGAGAGTATTTTCAGCCAAGGCCTGGGAAGAAAAGCTCTATTTAACAGAAAAAAAAGTCAAAGACATCATATAAAAAACAGTTGAAGACTATACATTTCAAAAATAATAAACAATATTGTAAGGTACAGAGAGATAACAAAATATGTTACAAAGAGAGCAATGAGAAAAAGCAAAATGAAACACTATATACAATTCTGGAGACTGCCCTTTTGGCAATTCACAATAGTAAGTAAGTAAAAATCATGTGTTTAGTTTAAATTCAACTATGAGGTGGGAGTGAGATTAGGATACATTAGTATAGATGGGGAGGAGGTGATAGGTAGAGGTTATATAGAGTGGTAGAGAGGGTAGGACAGCCAATTGAAGATGAGGAAGTGGTGACAGGTAGATAATCTGTACAGACAGGGGTGGGGAAAAGTAGACTTTTAGACTGAGTAGATTGATGTTCAACCAGGGTTAAAGCTTGAGCAAAGGTAGGAGTTTGCTAGGTGGTATTTCAGAAGATGCAAAAAGGAAAGCTGGTAAGTTACAGTTCTAATAGCCTGTGAAATAGAATTCCATTTTTTGTCAACAGTGTAGCAGTAAAGGTTATTTACAACCACTTTTTGAGGTTTACAAATGGTGAGAAGACATTTATTATTAGAACAAAGGGGTCTGTTTGGGTGACAGGATGAAAGAACAGAGCTTTGTGCAGGACAGGCAGGGGGTTTATGGGTCTATATTAGAACATCAAAGTTTCAGAACTTCGAATGTTCTAATATCGACACCTACTAACCGAAAGCTGAAAATAGCAAAAATTTAGATAACCGAATTCTTTCCTAGGGAAAGAATTCAGTTGAACGTTCCTGTCGCATCGCTATTTTCAGCTATGCGGTGGAAAGTTACGGTCGGGTTCAGGTAAGTGTCCGATTGTGTGGACATGAGGGTTAGGGTGGGATAGGTGAGTTAGGGTTAAGGCGGGGGTCAGGTAAATGTGCGAATGTGTGGACATGAGGGTTAGGGTGGCATAGGTGAGTTAGGGTTGGGGCGCGGGTGAGGTATGTGTGCGATAGTAGCGGACCTTAGGGTTAGGGTTTGGGTTAAGGTAAGTGGGTAGATAGTGGTGTATGTACAGTTTAGTGTAGGTTTAGATGGAAGATTTTAGATGTATGTGTGTGGATTGCTGTTTGTTTGGTGTGTTTGTGCTGTGTGTATGTGTTTTGGATCAGCAAATGTTTTCCCTAGTAAAAAATTTGCTGTTCTCAATTTTCGAGTTGTCGATGAATTGACATGATTCCACTGGTACATGGACATCAAGAAGTGGATGGTGCACAGTAATTTTTATTACCAGGTGAGTGTACAGCAAACACCAATAACAAGTGTTTATCAGCATCATACAGACATGTTAAAGTTAAATGCGCCATGGACCTGTATCACTCTACAAATATGTGTTGTACTCACTTATGGAACAGGTTACATTGTTATAGTGACACCCATGCCATTTATGGGAACAGGGACAAAATACTTTACATTATGGCATGATGGTTTTCTATGTCCTGTCCCACCAATTTAAGTATGTTGGCTACCAACGTCCGAAGTAAAAAGGATCCTTCCTCTGGCATTCCATTTTGTGTTAGGAGGCTAGATGGCATTCATGATGTTCACATAAGGCATCCAAAAGCAAATCTAAGGAATTGCCATGAATAATCCCACAAAAGACTGTATTTGGGCTAATGCCTTATGAACAACATAAATGTTCTGGAATCAGGCCTTGAAGTAGCTTAACACAAAACCAGAATGCATATCAGCACCTTACCAGTTGTTTAACTTGTATGCGAGACAGAAACCTCTTCTATCTTTGGACACTTCAAATATGCAAAGTTGCAATAAAAGTACTGCATGTAAATACTTCACGTTTTATTCTTTCTACTACTTTAAGATTTTTCTTTATCCTGAAAATATACAATCAGCTCTATTACTGTTTTCTATACGTAAAAGCTAACTTTATATCAGTTTATTTGAGTTGCCCAATTTCACTTCCATTTTCAAATTCTCCCACTATACTCTAGGTGGGTTTAATTTGTTAAGTGTCTTTCAGGACATACCTGATTTTCTCGGAGTCTGCTATGGCACCATCTGTCTCCAAGACCTCTGTTTCTTGAAGATGGAAAACACATTTAAATTGCATTTAGCTCTTTCTCCAAGTAAGTGCAAACTCAAGAGTTAGTATACAAAAGTAAAGGGATGGGGAAGCTCAATGTCAGGGTGCAAAGGGGCTTATCCTACAAACATTTTTTTCTGCTGTCTTGAATGCAGCAAGGTGTGGGCGTGCTGCATTCCTTTTGTTGTTATGTTTGCAAGCTAAAATGACTTTAGGACATACATTTTTCAGGAATTTCTTAGTCAATGAAATATTGCCAGATATTTAACACATGTGAAACTGAATAACAAATGTATAGGTGCAAGTACTCCACAACAATCGAAGCCAACCAGTCACGAAAATTATAAAATAAACACTTTTATTCAATGAAAGGAGTAAGCGCTTTCACGTCTACAAAGGACGCTTCTTCAGACTTGAATGAACACAATTCCTTCAAAACATTTAAATACTCAACTAATAGCTTCATCAACCAATAAAAAACATAATCATAAGAGGATGGTTATCACTTATACTAATAGAAATAGAAGCATTACAGATGTTACTAGGAAGAATTGGGGTATCTTACAGATAGATGATAGACTTAAGGCACTAGTAGGTCCACGTCCTAGCTTCTGTTATAGGAACACCAAATCTTTGAAGAACATGCTCTGTTATGAAAGACGAGTAGAAAATAAAGCACTATCCAATAGGAGAGGTACGTTTCCCCATCGTAGTTGTAATCAATGCCCTTTTATATCGAGTAAGAACATTTTTAAACATCCGGATACCAATGTAGTCTACAAGTTTGAACACTATGCAGATTGCAGAACACGTAATTTAGTATATCTTGCAGCCTGTTGTAAGTGTAATGGATTTTATGTAGGCAAGACAAACAGGACTTTAAGGGAAAAAATAAGAGAACATCTATACGCTATAAACAGAGAGATTGAAACTAACGCTTTAGCTAAACATATATTGTTACATGGTACTACACATACTTTTGAGTTTTCAGTTTTAGAGATGATACATACTACTATGAGGCTAGGGAATACCAGTAACTTTACTGAGAAGGAAGAAAGTAAGTGGATCATTAGGTTGCAAGCTGACTCAGGACACGGTCTGAATGACAGGGTTAGCTTGAGACCCTTTCTATTAGACCGAGCCTTGAAGCAATGATACCCCTTTGTGTTCTAATTTGGTTTTAATTTTTATTTTTAGATATGAGAAATTAGCAACATGTTTTAATATTTGACTCTTTATGTTATTGAGTTGTATCTTATTTTAATGGTTAATGAATTAATTATGGTAATGAAGGTGTTTTTTATTGGTTGATGAAGCTATTAGTTGAGTATTTAAATGTCTTGAAGGAATTGTGTTCATTCAAGTCTGAAGAAGCGTCCTTTATAGACGTGAAAGCGCTTACTCCTTTCATTGAATAAAAGTGTTTATTTCATAATTTTCGTGACTGGTTGGCTTCGATTGTTGTGGAGCACCTGCACCTATACATTTGTTATTGCATTTTTTTTTGGGGGGTATTGCAGGTACTTTACCCTTAGAGAACTCTCTGTGGACAATATTTACATGTGAAACTGAAATTCTGTTTATTGTAGAAGTACTTATTCATATTTAAATGTCATTTAAAAAGGTTTGACTCAAAGATTTGAAGTTTGATTTCTTGTAATATACACGGCCTCCAAAACAGAGTACAATGTTCCATTTGAGATCTCACCAAGTCTATAAACTGTGAAGATGACATCTCTGCCCCAAACAACTATATCCAGGGAAATATACCCCAGCATTCTGTTGCTCACTGCTCTCTCACATTTCACAACATAAGTAAGGCCAGGTTGAGTGTAATAATTGCATCTTTTCTTCTTCTGACTACCACAGGAGCACTATGGTAAACACAATATGCCATCCCTAATTCCCACCTCTGAAAATCATAGCTTTGTAGTTTTTCCACACTGAATATCAGCTGATACCAATCTGCTTATATGGCACAATGTACTAGGTAACAAGCGTGACTTTGGCTTCTCACTCCTTTACCATCTCTCTGATTCAAATGTTACCAGCAAGTTTGTTGACTTTATTCTGTCTCCAAAGCATAATTACATAAGTGGAAAGAAGGGCATTGCCCTAAACACAATATCTATGGTACAACACTAGTTTCTGGTGTGTCATTTGATCACTCCCCCATAAATGTCATCCTCTGCCTCCTATCAGATAGACAATTGCCTAGCCATTCCACGTGTGTCTTCCACTTTCTGCCAAACTTACGTGAACCATAATGTTAAATACCTGAAGGAAGTCTAGCTTCATTACATCCACTGGGAGTCTCCATTTTCGAATTAGATAATGGCCTAATGGCAAAACTATACAAGGTTAGGCTAATGAGATCTGTTTTATGGTTCAGTGCCGTTAACCATCTATTAAACAATTTGATTTCAGGAAATTCACCAACTATCCTTCAGGGTTTTCTTCATAATCATTCTTTTTTAGGCATGTAGATAAAACTGATTGACCTGTAATTATTTGCCTCACCAGTAATTCCAAACAAAAGACTTTTAAAACCACTCCAGTCCTTGAGAACAGGCAATGCTGTTTTGTCCGTAACATAGCTTATCTGCATGTTCTCTCTACAGCTGGAGAAAAGTAATGGGTCTATATTATATGAGCGAATTGCACAAATTGCAAACGCTCATAATATCGAACGTACTGGACCTCGTACTTCCTATTGTGGGGGGCTGCGACCCCCCCCTCCGCTAAATATATATTCCAATTTTGAGATCGCACTACACTGAGGAAAGGGCAAATATCCCATTCTTTACTTTACTGCGGACTCAGAAAAAGCACTTCGAGGTCCAGTACGTTCGATATTATTACCGTTCGCAATTTGTGCAATTTGCTCATATGATATAGACCCAAAAGTAACATAGAATTCTTACTGACTTAAGCCATCCCTAGTGAGTTCTTCACCGCACCAGTTTGTTTCCATCCTTGCCATGTGCATCTCCCAAGTCTGAATCCTACCATCATATACTTTTGTAAATACTTTTAGTATATCAACTTATTTTACCACTGTTTCATATTCCTTTCCCATTCCCTTCCCAGTAGTAAAATCTAAGTATGACTTTCACATACTCATCTCTATATACATTTCTTACAAATTTCTTACACCAGTCTTTCAATCACCTATCCATTTCCTTGAACAAGTATGTTGTTACCTTGAAGATGACCACCAGAGCCTGTTCACTAGCCACCTGGTAAAACATTTTCCTTTTTGCTATCATCTCTCATCTGACTGTGCACTCCATTTTAGTCATGATAACTGTCTCATAGTATTCCTTCCTTTCTATCCAGTAATCAATCCCTATATCCCTCCTTTCTTAATATATCCAATCCCAGAATTCATAAACTAATGTTATCTTATTCTCCAGAATATTCATTTTCTGCCAAGCTTCTCAAGAGGTTGAAAACATCATTCCTGTAGATGATATGAGTTTTGATGGGAATTTCATGCACTATAAACTTCAGGCTGCCTGATTTTTATATTATATAGTTTCATATCTCCAGTCTACCTTTTTGTTTATTTATCTTTTGCTCACCTTGTTAGTCCCATTAGGAAGAAGCCTATTTTCAGGGGATACCCAAGATGGTAATCATACAGACAAGGGGAAGTTCCCCTCATCTTTTTTGATAAATACCACAGGAACTTTTACATCTACTTGAGCTGCCACCAGCTCTGGCAGATGGGACCCTGGTTTAGCACTTCATCCAAAGCAGGGCACTTCAGAAATACATGAAACCCCCTTTGCTGTACTACACACTCACAACACTAGGAAATGAATCCAGTCACTGCTTGTGTGTGGGAATAGAACCTACAGTTTTCTGATCTTCCACTATCAAAGCCCAGTGTGCTACCTACTGAACATCTGAAAGTACTTTTCTGTTCATATTCAAGGGATACATTTTTTTGGCCCATGACTGTCGACCATCAAGCCACTCACAACTTAACTTTAGTCTATGTTTCCTCTGTAGTGGGAAGGCCCAGGAAAGGAAGAAGAGCCATTAAGAGGAGTTGTCATTCAGGCAGCCATGAGGATCATTTGTATCATCAACAGCATCCTATCTATTAGGACATTTGAATATCCTAACTCCATACCTTGGGTGGGAGGTGGACCACCTGCATCATCAGAGGGACCCTCAACTCCCTCTAAATTCAAGTGCTTTGTGTTTCTGATAGAATCATCTTGGCAAACTGGTCTTAGAACTGTGACCTAGTAAACAGTAATCTAAAAATTCAGTCACTATTATGATTCATTGAAAGAACAAGAAAACACAATGTAGAAAAGGAATTAAAGGGCCTACACATTAAGCCATACCTAGGGATTGTGCTCACTGGTGAGTTCGTAGTAGTCTGGTGAACTATGCACCAAGTTGGGCTCACCCCAAAAAGTGATACTAGGCTATCTTGTGAGATCGTCAACCAAAAGACAAAGTGTGGGAGGACAGATGCAATGACACTTATGGGGCAGATAGGAGTGAGATAATTTGGGAATGGCCTAGACCATGGTAATGAAAGTTGACTTTTGAGATAAGGAATGTTATCTCATTGCTGGGAAAGAATATAGAGTTTGTACGAGTAGTAGAAATGTACCATAGCAAAATATAACTGGTCGTACCTCTATGCACAGCATTCATTCTGGAACCAGACTTCTCAAATGGGTGTGTTCTCTCTCACCTACTACAGATACCACTCAAAAGTGACCTGAGGAAGGTGTGGGGACACTCACAAGTGCCATGTTTGGTTTTGTGCAACTCAGCTTGTGCTGGTAGATGACAGCATCACCTCAAAATGATGGTGTGTTGTAGAACACCTAGCAGTTATGCAAAGTATTTATTTTTTCTTTCAGACTAAGTGTAGTGCTCAATTGGATATCCTTAATGACTATGTAGTTCATCTAGAAGACATCACTAAAAAGAGGGAAAGACAAAAAGAAACTGCCTACTTGATCTGAAACCAGGCAGGGAACTGTTACTGCAGTTCTGTACTAGCCACAGAGTGTCCACAACAAATATTATGTCTGAATACAAAGATGCTCATAAGCATACTTTATACAAGCATATTTTGGGCAAAAGGTCAATGACCAACTTTGTGGTCAATTCATCAGACCTGTAATCACATGTTCTAGACAAGAGAAGTACTGAGCTATCAAATAATCACCACTTGATGGCAGACTGGTTCAGATATAGACTGTGGTGGTCAGATAGACTTGGAAATTCCAAACAAGTAATAAATGTGTCCTAGTGTCCTAGGAATGCCTAGCAGATGTTTTGTGAGAGACCACCAACTCCGACCTCCTAAAGAGCTTCTTCTAAATACTGGTGGAAGCTGTGGGTATGGTGTTTGTTCAAGACCTCAGTAGATGACATGGTGACAATGAGCTGTGAATGAAAGTGGTAGACCTCCATCATAGAAGTAACATTAGGACCGTCTGGTGAACTGGTGAGGGAAACCATCATATTAAATGATGAGGCTTTCCATGGAACAAGGAGTGACTCCAGATACAACTGACAGGTACCAACAGGCCAGGATGGCAGCGGCTGCATCAGCCATTGAAGCAAATGTCTAGGTGTGGGAGGAGTTAGGCAAGGCCATGGAGAACAACTTTCTAATGACCACTAAGACCATCTAATGGCTTAGTACGGGAGAGAGCACAGTCAAGGCAAGTCTCAGCAAGGGATGAGAAATGCTGATCTTGGCTAGAGACATGATCAGAGGTAGCAAGAATACTTTAAGGAACTCCAGAACCCAGAGGTCATGCTCTCTGTTGAGGAAAAGTTCCAGAAAAAAGATGGGATATGGTCCTTTTCTACAGACGAGGCCATTGTGGTAATTAAGTTGTACTACTGCAGCGAGGCTGTGGGAGTGAATGACATCCAGTCAAAAGTACTGAATGAACGAGTTAACTGGGATGGTGGTTTCAGTTTTCAAAAAGGAAGGACAGAAAGCTGTTTTCCACTTACAGAGGGATCTTGCTTCTCAGCTTTCCAGAGAATGCTTATGCCATGGTACTGGAAAGGAAACTCTGTCTGTGTGGCAAACCTCTGATCCAGCAGGAGCAATACAGATTATGTCCTTGCCATTGAACAGTTGATCAACTTTCTGTCTATGCACATATGGGTTACAGGACTTTGCAAGTACTGCTTACATAACTGTGCTACCCATAATGGCCAGAGTCATGCCTGAAAAAGGGTCATTGGACCAGTGCTACTACCTGGTTAACACACTCAAAGAAAGACAGAATTTTTACTCTTGTGGAAAACTGTATAAAGAAATTCAAGCATCAAGGCTTTCCTCTCAGCAATGCTTATTTCTTCCATGAGAGTTGTTTTAGGTCTGTAGAAATAGATGGTTCAGAATGAAGGAAGAATCAACTTTTCTACTACAAAATATTCCAGTTCCAAGAGAATTTTAGGGTGATCTGAGATGCAGTATTCCTTTTTAGACAATTACATGCCAAGCACAGCTTTACATCATCCAGTGTGTATTCTCGCAATAAATGATCCTTATAATACCATCCTCAAATAAAACAAAACATAGCTGATTCTTCCTTTATATAGCCATTCAGCCTACTCACTGTATACCGTGTTAAGTTTTCATGAAATCTCTACCTGACTTCATGGTGCAGATGGAGCCCTGGTTCCCAGGGAGTTGGCTGGGGGCATGGGATAAGAGTGGCATTTTGTCGGCTTACCTATCCTGGGTTGGAGAGGAATATTTACCAATTGATGCTGCCACACTCTCTGTTACTGAGGGAGAGGGATCAGCATTTACCATAAAAATTCGGGGTACACTAGCAGATATCTGTGGAATTCTTGGGTTACATCACTGCATGCCTATGCATAAGACAGGTTTGTAGGTTGTGCAAAAAAACTCTTTTTCAGCAGCATTACAATGCTGCACCAGAATGCCTCAATCTCCTCTCTGGCTCTGACTAATGGATCAGGTCTGGGGCAACAGCTGTCCTCAGGGACTCCAAGATGAAGAAGGGGCACCAAAAGCAACCTAACCACTTCCCTCTCACTAACTGCCACACACTCAATAGAATAACTGTGAATCAATATTTATTTAAAACTCTGCTGCAAAAAATAGAACAGAAATTACTGTTTTAGTAACAAGGTCTAACAAAATATATGATTTTGTTCAGTTTTCAGTCATACTGGCCCTTAAACAGAAGGGCCTGAATAAATTAGTGGCACAGCAGGAGCTTATGTTGAAACTGCAGAAACATGTATTTTTATATTACCAGACAGGTTTGTGCAGTAGTTTATGAAGACAGCCCAGATGCTGAGAAACAGAGCAGGTAACTGGTTACAAAAAAATTGCTAGATGGCCCAAGATGTAATCTTTTCCATTTAGAGAGACATGGTGTCCTTTACAGGGTCTTCTATCTTTACTCTATTTATTTATTTGGTTACCAAAAACATTGCTAGATGCCAAAGATGTAATCTTTTCCATTTAAACAGATATGATGTCCTTTACATGGTCTTCTGTCTTCACTCTTTATTTTATTTATTAATTTACTGGGATACTGCACTGATCAACACTGACCAATTTCAGGCTCAGTCCAGATGCAATACAAAACATTTCTCAAAAAAATACAGAAATGTAAGCAGTAACAAAGTAGGGCAGACTAATTACATAGAAATAACTGTGTACATACATTCTTGTGAACAAGCACAGTGCAATATACAATCAAGCAGAGTGCAATGTACAATATATACACTAGTTTCTAAAGTGGGTTAATCTTCAGTGAATCTTGAGAGAGAAGACACTCAAAAAGGAGATAGGTTAGATGATATGTCCTGCATTGAAGCAGAAGTATTTGGCTTAAATGAAGTGCTTTTTGAATTGCTTCTGAATTTGGAATAAGCATTGATTTCCTTACTGTTGATGGGGAGAGCTTGCCAAAGAGTAGATACCTGACAAGAGAAAACATGCAAGCTAAGGGTAATTAGAGTTGGTGTGGCTTGTGAGTAGTATCTAAGGTTGTATAAGGACTATTTTTTCCCATGAAGTCTAGCTTCAAGAGGAGTAAATGTGTGGAGTTATAGTAGTTTGCACAGTTTGGATCCTTAAAGCAGGTCAGATCTTTGTTTTTTTGGGTAGCCAGTTGGGTTTTTTCTAGGGTGACACAGTGATGCTCACAGAGAAGTGAGTTGTAATGAATTGCTGATTACTGTTAGAGATGGTCTGGAATGTGGCAATATTTTTCTTGTAGGCAGAAGCAAAAAACTGGGAGCCCATTTTCAAGTTGGAAAGGAAAATCCCTTTGCCAATTGCTACTCTGCCTGCTTGGGATAGAAAAGGGGAGAACTTGTCCCAGAAGAGGAGAGATTATTTTGGCTCTCACTTTATCTATACGAAAATGGTAGGTTAGTGACTGATAAGCCACAGTCCTAGGTATTTGAAGGTGGATGTTGTCTCCACGGAATGATTCTGTAAGCCAAAGATAGTCAAAGAGTCAAGTGCTTAGTGAATTTTCTGTGGAGTTCCTAAAAGCATAGTTTTGGTCTTGGTGGGGTTGAGTAGTTTATTATTTATGAGCCAACTGTGAAGCTCATGTACATCACACTGGAGTTGATACTGAATGTTGGTACGACAAGTGACCTGATCATGTTATCAGCACAGAGGACAGTGGGAGATTGGGAAGGTCACGAGGAAGTTTGTTAATGAATATGGAGAAGAGGAGGTGGGCAAGAATGGATTCTTGTAGTACACCTTTGGTAACAGGTGCAGATTCCGACTGGGAGAATCCCATTTTAAATCTGAACTGTCTATCAGTGAGGAAGTTTTTAAACCAGGGAGTGGTGTTTGGACTGATGCCAATTTGAATTAGTTTGTTTTGGAGATGATAGTGGCCAATGACCAATTGGTTTGGATGTTAATTGGGATAGTTTGCAGACACCTTAATTTTTATGGCCATCAGCTGGGTTTAAAGACCCTGTGTTTATGAAGTACAGCCAAAATATCTACTTATGCTGTGCCAACGAGGTTAATAAAAAGGTTGAAACACGCATGTCCACAGCTACTGCGTTTTGGCTTTATTGGTCTAAATGTAACTGCAAAGACTTAAAAAGTAACAAAAAAGTCACAGATATTGAGAAGCCATGTAGGTGAAACACCTGATATCCTTAAGGGGTCATCTGCAAATATCCAATGCGTCTCCACCACATGAGGTTTACGGTATCACACAGTGAAAGCTCCAGCTTGGCTGAGTTTTTCTTGTAGTTTTTACTGAATGATTTGTCTATGTGACCTTTTTACCCTTTGGTTTGGATGGAAATATTTTCAAGCAGAACAGCGACTTCTTTGGGATGTATGCATTTAAACTGGAAGAAGGGATAAACAGTGGCAGGCTGGGCAATGTGTGATCTGTGGGAGGTGTGGAGCTTCTTGATTAGGAGATTGCTAAATTATGTCGGAAATCTTCTGGAGAAAGGTCTGTTGTACCACATTAAATGGTGTCTGTAGACAGGGCATCATGAGGAGGGTTTCTTCCAGTAAATAGGTTAATGTCTTTCCAAAAGTGTTTGGGAGAATCTAAGAGGGTAATTTGTTTCTTTGTCTGGAATTTTTTTTGTGCCTTCTGATGGACTTCTTGGTTAGGTTATGCAACACTATAAAGGAGGTGCGGTTGTCATTTTTGGGGGTCTGTTTAAATTTTTGCCATGCTTCATCATGAGTTCAGTGGATAGCCAATTTTTTGGGTTTATAAAGTCTGTGGATAAGTGGGAGTGGGTTAGGCTTATAGATGCTGTATTAGGGTCATGTAAGGAGAGTATATGGTTCCAGATGTGGGCTGAGAGAAAGGTTCTGAGTTTGTTTACATTTCTGCTACTCTGTTTCTGAAGGCTTTTAATATTGGTAGTAGTTTTACAGGATGGTTGAGAATTGTAAAGGATGGGCATCAGTCACGTAGTAATGGTAGCACAATGTTTATGCTGGAGTTGGAATTTGGCATGTTTGCAATAAACAGGTCATGTGTAGAGTGTTTGGAGGACCTGAAGTTAGGTCTTGTTGGTTCTTTTATAAGCTGAGGGAGACCTAGATCAGATGAAACAGGATCAATATAATTAAGATTGAAGTCATCTAGAATGATTATGTTATTATTTTTGGGACAATTATTAAGGAGGTTAGTGATGAATGATTTGAATTTATTTAGGGAAGCAGGAGGTGGGTAGATTAAGCTGTAGCTATCACTAATGGTTTGCCTTTGTAAGGTGGAAATTTTAAATTCATTCTTTTTTAACATTTTTGCACAATGCTGTGCAGACTACAGGCTGATATTGGTGGCTCTCCCCAATCTCAGATGTCAAGAGTCACTACTGATCCCCCTGGACCTAATCCAAAATCTTCCTGTTGCCTGAAAGGAGATGAGGCTTCCCAGTGCAAAGTCAGTATACTTAGGGCCACATATGTAAAATATCTGGGGAGAATGAATAAGATATTACAAATTAGTGCCAACACACCTAGGTATCAGACTCAAGGCTTTTAAATTTGGGTAAAGAGCAATGCTTTACTGCTGTAATAGTGTTCTGATCTTCTTCTTTTTTCGGCTGCTCCCGTTAGGGGTCGCCACAGCAGATCAACTGTTTCCATTTCTTCCTGTCCTCTGCATCTTTCTCTGTCACACCAACCACCTGCATGTCCTCTCTCACCACATCCATAAAACTTATCTTAGACCTTCCTCTTTTCCTGGTACCTGGCAGCTTCATCCCTAGCATCTTTTTCCGAATATACTCTGCATCCCTCTTCAGCACATGTCCAAACCAATGTAATCTTGCCTCTCTGGCTTTGTCTCTAAACCTTCCAACCTGGGCTGACCCTCTAATATACTTATTCCTAATCCTGTCCATCCTCGTCACACCCAGTGCAAATCTTAACATCTTCAACTCTGCCACGTCAAGCTCTGACTCCTGCCTTTTTGTCAATGCCACTGTCTCCAACCCATATAACATAGCTGGTCTCACTACCCTCTTGTAGACCTTCCCTTTCACTCTTACTGGTACTCGTCTGTCACAAATCACTCCTGACACTCTTCTCCACCCACTCCATCCTGCCTGTACTCTCTTCTTCACCTCTCTTCCACACTCACCATTACTCTGAACTGTTGATCCCAAGTACTTAAACTCATTCACCTTCACCACCTCTACTCCCTGCATCCTCACCATTCCTCTGTCCTCCCTCTCATTCACACACATATATTCTGTCTTAGTCCTGATGACCTTCATTCCTCTTCTCTCTTGAGCATATCACCACCTCTCCAGGGTCTCCTCCACCTGTTCCCTACTCTCACTACAGATCACAATGTCATCTGCAAACATCATAGTCCACGAGGACTCCTGTCTGATCTCGTCTGTCAACCTGTCCATCACGATTGCAAATAAGAAAGGGCTCAGAGCTGATCCTTGATGTAATCCCACCTCCACCTTAAACGCATCTGTCAATCCCACTGCAGACCTCACCGCTGTCACACTACCCTCGTACATAGCCTGTACCACTCTTACATACTTCTCTGACACTCCCAACTTCCTCATCCAATACCACAACTCCTCTCTAGGCACCCTGTCATATGCTTTCTCTATATCCACAAAGACAAAATGCAACTCCTTCTGACCTTCTCTGTACTTCTCCATCAACACTCTCAGAGCAAACATCGCATCTGTAGTGCTCTTTCCTGGCATAAAACCATACTGCTGGTCACTAATCATCACCTCCCTTCTTAACCTAGCTTCTACTACTCTTTCCCATAACTTCATGCTGTGACTGATCAGTTTAATCCCTCTGTAGTTACTACAGCTCTGCACATCACCTTTATTCTTAAAAATCGGTACCAAAACACTTTTTCTCCATTCCTCAGGCATCCTCTCACTTTACAAGAGTTCATTAAACAATCTAGTTAAAAACTCCACTGCCATTTCACCTAAACAATTCCATGCTTCCACAGGTATGTCATCTGGACCAACAGCCTTTCCATTCTTCATCCTCTTCATAGCTATCCTTACTTCCTCCTTGCTAATCCACTGCACTTCATGACTCACTATCCGCACATCATCCAACCTTCTCGCCCTCTCATTCTCTTCATTCTTCAACCCCTCAAAGTACTCTTTCCATCTGCTCAACACACTCTCCTCGCTTGTGAGTACGTTTCCCTCATTATCCTTTATCACCCTTACCTGCTGCACATCTTTACTAGCTCGGTCCCTCTGTCTAGCCAATCGGTACAGGTTCTTTTCTCCCTCCTTAGTGTCCAAACTTTTATATCAGAACACTATTATAAAAGGTTGTAATAGTGTTCTGATAAAAGGTAAAAATGCTAGAAGGCAGACCACCATCTGTAGAAGGACAGCAAGTTACAGGTTCTGGCACAATAACATTTTTATACTGCCTTTATTTTTGGATCTGTTTTACCAGTGTCTTTAGGGGAATTGTCTTTTTTGCCTCCACTTCCTCAAATATCTTTTTCAAAAGGTCAGCTTCTAATGCTTTTGGCTTTCTAATTTATTAAGTTTAGCACACTAAAAATATACTGGAGGAAATTGTACTGCTATGTAATGGATGAAAAGTGACAGAATACTAAGGGGCATAGGAATGAAGTTTTTGATTATGCTGTATTATTACGCATAGATTGGAATATATGGCAAATATATCTTTTGAGACATGGGGTATGTATACTTCATCTAGCGTTTAGCACAGAGGACTAAATCTCTGACATGTTAATGAGCTGCTTTTTGTGTCAAGGGTGCAGGGCTTGAATCTTTCCACCTTCATTTATGTACTGTGTGACCTTGTGCAAATCAGTTAACCAAACATTGCTTTGGGGCAACAGGGAATTTGGGGTAGGCTCCTTAGGGGTCTCCTGGACTGTATGGCTAGTAACTAAATATGAACCTATGACTTTTAAATAAAAAATAAAGTTATGTACTCACCATAACATTCCATGTGTGTTGTCCATCTTCGCCTTCTTTCTTACCAGGTTGGGTTCGGATCTGATCCTCAGATCTGACTCGGCCTTTATATGCAAGCTTGAGGTCTTCCACTAGCTTGTGGCTAAACCCTATCCCAGCATGCACTAGGTAAACTACCCAGATCTTGTTTGCAGTTATAATAACAGTAAGAGAAATAAATACAGTTTAATAATTCACAGTGCAATAAAGAAGGCCAGGGAATAATGATATCCAGTTGTACCAACTCAGACTTCCAGTAGAAAAAATGGCTGAGGGAAAGGAGGGTGGGACGTAAGAATGAAGGCAAAGATGGACAACACACATGGAATGTTATGGTGAGTACATAACTTCTTTGTGCGTTATTGTCCTATCTCGTCTTCATTCTTACCAGATTGGGACAGTGTCCCTAGCACCATCTTTCTTGGGTGGCTCAAGGGAGAATATTCTTCAGAATTGTGAAACCAAAAGATGCCCTATTCCTGGAGGCCAAATCGACTTTGTAATGAATGATAAAGGTATGTGGTCTTGCCCATGTTGCTGCAGCACAAAATGGTATCAATTGGTAGTTTAGCCAGAAAAGCAGAAGAGGTTGCAATGGCTCTTGTAGAGTGGGCTTTAACTCTATGGGAAAAGATCTCTGTTTTGAGACGTATAGATGAAGGTTATGCAATCTGACAGCCATTTTGAAAGTGTCATCTTAGAGACTGACATACCTTTCTTTGAATCTGAAAGCGATATAAAAAGCTGGTCAGATTTTCTGAAGTTCTTAGTCCTGTGTAAATAGAAACATAATTGTCTATGCACATCCAGTTGATGTAACATGTATTCTGCCTTATTCCCATAATTTAGGTAAAAGACTGGTAGCTCTAAAAATGTTTCAAATTTAACTCTAAACATACTTTTGACAAAAATTAAGGGTTTGTTCGTGAGGATACCCTGTCTCTATGGAAAGGCAAGTAGGGGGGCTTTATTGACAAGGCTTGTAGCTCTGACACCTTCCTGGCAGATGTCATTGCTATTGAGAGAATAGTTTTCCATGTCAAAAACCTAAGTTCTCAAGATGATGCTGGCTCAAAAGGGGGAAAAAATTAAACAAGACACGACAAAATTTAAGTTCCATGGTGCTGGGGCGGGGGGGGTCTCTGACAGGTGGTCGTAGTAATAAAGTACCTTTAAGAAATGCCTTGCATAGCCTATGAGACATAATGTTGAGGCCAGATTCACCTATATGAAAACTAGATATCGTTGTTAGTTGAACTCTAATGGTAGTCGCAGTTGCACCCTCATTGAATAATTTTGCTAGGAATTCTAGAATGGAATTGACTGGGGCAGTAAAGGGATCAATGTGGTCACGAGAAGCCCATAATGAGAATCTTTTCCATTTGTTTCTATATATCTTCCTTGTTGAAGCTTTACGAGAAAAAATTAGAATGAGAAAGGAAAAAAAAAAAAAAAAAGGATGGGGTGCAGAATTGAAATAGAGGGAGTCAAGAGGGAGTCAGGTGCGGTGAGAGCATGAGCATTCCCAGTGAGAAGAGAGATGGGAATGGAGCATGGTCTTGAAGGCAGAGTGGTTTTGGGTGATTCAAATGTGTGTGGGGGGAGGGAGTGAATTCCACAGATGAGTAAGGGAAAAAGACAGGAGAAATTGTCCTGTCATGCATAAGGGTTTGTACACTTTGAGGAAGTTCTGGTTACTTGACCTGAGTATTCTGTCAGGATGATCCAAGGTAAGTATGGAGGAGAGGGAAGGGCAGTTAGTGGGTTTGAAAATGAGTTTGGAGCTGTTAACAGTTGAATGTAAGAGAGATAGTGGGGGAGTTCCAGCCACCTAACCTAACAACCTGGTCAGTGTATCCTTGACTTTGGGCTCAAACAGTGATGAGCCATTCACTAAGGAAGATTTAAGGGCTCCGTGAAGATACACAAGCACATCCAAGAATGGCTCCTTATGGAAATTTCTGAACCTGCTGCTCTACTTGCTCCATCTGCTGTGTAAGAAATCAGCCTCGTGGAAGAGTTGACAACTGAGTTTAAGGTAGAAAACCAAGAAGAAACTTTCTCTAAAACCCCTTCAGCTACTGAACCTAGCATCTCCTAGCTCTTTCAGGAGGTCTCCCTATAAATCAAGTATAATGGGTAAGGTAATTCAGTGATCTGAGGGCAAATGTCACTGAAGAAAAACTGTGCTTTCCATATCTGTCCACTGAGCAAGATTCCTTGTTCGGTGGAAGAACAGAAGAAGATGTCTCTGAGAGTTCCTTCTTGGTTGGCTGCCGCATCTACTGGAACACCCTTAGTTAAAAAGGTTTTGTCTGTCGGGGATATTATGAACTTATTTGGCCTCCTAGGAATAGGTTCCACTGAATCTGGAGACTCCCACACCTTCTGAGAAACTAGGTCCATAAGTTTGTCAAAAGGTGGAGACACCCAAGTGGAGGAAGGGTAAGATCTGAAGGCCTTCAGGTATACGGACTCCTCTGCTGAAGGATTAGTGGACTTCCAGGTGCCTATCTGATTTTCAGGATTTCTAGGATGTCTCTGAAGGAGAAATCATCAGGAAGTGACCGTGGGGACCCTTCAGCTTCATCAAGGTCCATATCAGAAGTGATGGACTCCTCCGGGGAGTCTAAATGCTTTTTCTTTAATAATCTCTTCAAAGGAATCTCTTCGGAGGGGAACTCTGAAAAGGTTTCAAAAGAGGGGGGGGTGCCCTGTGGGGCATCCTGAGACCTAGGATCTCTGTGTCTCTGTGGATGCAAGGATATAGAGGCAGACACCTGTAATTTTGAGTGTAGAACAGCGGAACTGTCTGTGGAGACAGTACTCTCCTCATCACCTCTAAAGCCTCCCGTCCCTGATCTGAGGATATCCCTGGATCCGAAGAAGTTGAAGGAACCCCCAAAATCACAGACAACAGGCCTGAGGCTGAGGTAGGAGCTGAGCTCGCCTCCCCGTACCCGACTGGAGAGCATCGGCTCCTAGACTCCTCTAGTTCCGATGAAGCCCTGAACGTCGGTGCAATGGTCGGATCCCGTTATAGGTCTCGGGTCTCATGGTTCCACTAATATCAGCTCAGGACATTCCAACTCCCAAATCAGTGGTCGGATCGGAGGAGGAATCGAAACAGAAGTGGAGGGTGTGGTTGGATCCGAAGCCCTCGGGGTTGGATCTGATAACAACTTGGCCAGCGCCAGTAATTAAATCAAAAGGTACTTCAACAAAATATTAGTTTAACGGTGTGCACACTTATGCAACCAGTTTATTGTACGTTTTTTTATTTTGTATATTTTTTCCCTAACAGATTTGTTTGTTTTTCAATTGAATTGTACAGGTTATAGGTCACATTAAGGTGGGAAAAGTTTTGAAACGATTTGTTATGATTTCATTTTTTTTATATAACAAAAACCTGGCATTTTAACAGGGGTGTGTATACTTTTTATATCCATTGTATATACACACACACAATCTATATATATATATATATATATATATATATATATATATATATATATATAGAGAGAGAGAGAGTTGCAATTCATAGAAAGAAATAACAAAATTAAAGCAGATTCTGTATAAAAACAGTCTCATAAAGCAAGACAACAGCATTTTAAGTAGTAAATATGAGAAAAAAATACATGTTGTGGTGAAAATGTGCTGCTGTGTACAATGCCAAGTTCCATGAAATTCCAATTTTTTTCCAATATGTGGATATTTGGGATTTATTTGTAATTTTTCTAGAAAAATGGAAAATCAGGGTCTCTGGACATAAAGTGAAATTTAGCTGTCTATTTCCATAACCACTTCCCCAAGAGCACTTACTAGCACACACAGCCTTAGAGTAGCAGTGGTTTGTATTCTCTTGAAGGCCTCAAGATTTTAAAATTATGTCGTCAGTTTTGCTTCAGGTGACTGTTCACTTACAGTGAACAGGTGTTACTTAAGTAAACAAAAAATAAGGTCATGCCACCTTCCATAATAGACCTCTGATCCTGATGTTAATTTACACTATGGAATGTATATCAGAATAAGTTGTTGCACATACTAAAAGAAAGCATTGACCTCCATACAGAAATAAAGTTTGCATATGAGGGATTTGTGAAAAAAATTAAGCCCCCCCCCCTCAAAATGAAACCCAGCAAATATTACAAATAAAATCAAACTGGCTTTCTGCATCTATAAACTACCACAGGTACTGAAATAAACATAAAAGTATAAAAACACATCCACAAATTACTAGTACAAAAGTAAAACTCGAAAAAAAAATCACAAATATCATTTTTTCTGGGGGCTTCAGCCCCTGCAATCACCTTATGTCTCCAAGGCTGTACAATCATGGAGAAATCAGCAAGTCCACAAACTGTTTTACTTTAGAAAAACATAGTTCATGTTGAGATAAAGTTATGTACTCACCATAACTATGCATCTGTGTTGTTCATTTTCATTCTTCCTCAACTATTGGGTCTTGGATCCAACCTCAGGTCTGACTCAATGGCATTTACTAGATTCTCCGATCCTACTCTCAAGCTCCTCTCTTTAACCATCATGCCCCATTCAACCTGCTATACCTCAGATTGAGTTTGCTGCCTTATAAGCTATAGGAAGAACTGAAACTGGGTTAAGACAAAGTAAATCTAGTAGTAGCAGAAGTTTGTCTCAAACCTGGAACAGACGTTCTGCAATAATCATAAGGTCACTCGTAGAGATAATAAGATGGGGGATAGAGGAAGAATGAAAATGGGCAACACAGATGCATAGTTATGGTGAGTACATAACTTTAATATCTGATGTTGTCCTTTTTATTTGTTCCTCAACTACTGGGATAGAGTCCCAGCTTTGTGTACCTTGGGTGGTCCTCATGGAAGGATATTCCAGTGTACCGCAGAACCGAAGGCAGTCCTGCTTCTGGAAGTCAAATCCAATTTGTAATGAGCAACAAATGTAGGAGCATTACACCAGGTAGCTGCTACACAAATGGCAATAGATGTTCTCTTTTGTTAGCAAAGTTGGGAAAGAAAACAAGCAAATTAATGACTTGATTAATATTTGTTTCAGAAGCTACTTTATGCCAAATGGATGGATTGGTCCACAAGGTAACTCTATCTTTGTGAAAAATGAGATAAGGAGATTTGGAAGAGAGAGCCTGGAATTCAGAAACTCGTCTAGCAGACATAATGGCCACTAGAAAGACAGTTTTCCAGGACAAAAAATTAAGTCAGATTTAGCTGACGGCTCAAAGGGTTTCGGAGTTAACCCTTGTAGCACAACTGTTAAATCCCAGGGAGGGGTGGGGTCCTTCACTAGGGCCTTAGAAAGAAAAAGCCTTGCACAATTATGAAGAAGTTAATGAGGAAGGATTTTCATCTGACTGAAAATCAGAAATGGCTGTCAATGGCACTTTAGTAGCCGAGAAAATAGAAATTGAAAAATATATGCTAAGAACTCTAGGACATCAGAGGTAGGAGCAGTGAAGGGGTCCAATTCTTTCTGTAGAGCCTAAATAGGGAATGTTTTCCCATTTACTTTTGTAGATCTTCCTTTTACAGGCCTCGTAACGATACAAGTATCTGTCGGACAAGGGAAGAAAGCCTGGCTTTCTAAGTATCAGTGGAACTGAAGAAACCGTGTGGTCAACTATAATGTCTGAATGATTCATCCCTGGGGGATGAGACAGAAGGTCTATATCCATGGTGGATAGTGAAGGTGAGACCAAATGAAGGGGAATCACACCTGATGAGGCTAAAAGGGGCAATTAGGATAACCATGCTCTTCAACTGAAGTGCCTTCTGTAAGAATTTGAGAATTAGAGGTATCAGAGAATAAGCGAAAAGGAGACCAGAGGGCAAAACGTGGACTAGAGCATTTCTTGGTGACTCTCCCGGGGGGGGGGGGGGGTTAGGGCAAAGAACCTGCTACATTTGTTGGTGTGAAGAGATGCAAAGAGGTCACACCAAGGATGACCCCAGCAATGGAAAATCCTCACCGCCACTGCCCTCTCTGACACTGACTGATTGACAGACTACTTGTGAGGCATCAGAATCAGCCAGCTGAATTTGTCTGTTAGCACACTAGATTTCCTCAGTATGTGCATTGCCACAAGAAAGCGGTTGGAGGAGATCACCCACTGCCACACTCTCAATGACTCTTGACATGTTGTCGGTTTACACTGGAACTGTCCCAAGATGTAGGGCATACTGGAAGGCCTGTAACTCTAGGTGGACTACTCTCATCTCTAGGACATTGATGGGTGAATCAGTGTCTTCTGAGGACCATGTGCCCTGGACTGTCCATCCCAAGAAATACCCAACCAGAGTTGGGAAGAGTTCATGGTAACAGTGGCTATTGGGGACAGAAGTACAAGAGGTCAACCTTGGGAAACTTTGGCTGACTGAATCCACCAACATAGGTGGTCTTTGCATACTGGAATGAGTTTGATCGGAGAGGACAAGGGATGGTGAAGAACTGACCACTGAACAACTAGGGTCCATTAAAGAATGTGCATATAAAAACGGGCCAGAGGAACTAAGGTTATGGCAGCCGCCATTGATCCTATGGCCTGAAGAATAAGTTGGCTGTGGGAGAAGGGTGTGCAATAATATGCTGCACTTAGCACCTGATGGTCCTTACTCGATGTGGTGTAAGACAGGCTATCTGAGTGATTGTGTTCAAATGAGCACCTATGAACTCCAGGCTCTGAACAAATTGGAGAAGAAACTTGCAGATGTTGACTGAGATGCCTGGAAACTGACTTGGTTTGAGTAGTGAGAAACCAATCGTCTAGTTATGAAAACATTCAGAATCCCAGCAGTCTCAAGTAAGCTGTGACCACCATGGAGGCAGTGGTGAGACCAAGGGGCAGGCCTTTGAACGGATATCAACTGTCCCCCCAGCCGGAAGTGCATAAATCTTCAGGATCATCTGTTCATCTTAATGTGACAGTATGCATCCTGAAGATCGATGGAACACATCCAATCATTCTTGTGTAGAAATGGAAGAATGGACAGAACCATGACCATTTGGAACTTTGACTTCTTCATAAAATGATTCAGTTTGCTTACATCCAGAACTGGTCTCAGGTCTCTGGTTTTCTTTGTCACTAAAAAGAATCTTTAGTAAGTTCAGAATCCTTTCCGGTCTGGTGGGATCTCCTGTTAGTCTCTTGTCTAGCAGCTTTTTTATTTCTTGAGCTGCTGCTTCCCTCTGACTGGGTGGTATGTCTGGAAGACTTTTTCTTTTGGATTAGGAAATCTGGGAAAATGGTATGAAATAACTTCTGGATATGACTTTTAGCTCCCAAGAATTTTTTGTTATTGATGCCCACGCATCTGGGGGCAAAGACAAGCGTCTCGGTTTAACTCCAGAGGTGCCAGTCGGGAAACCTTTCAGGAATGCTGAAAGTGTTTATCCCAACAGGAATCTCAGAAACCCTGGATGTCCTTCTATATTACTGCTGCAGTACTCATTAAAGGAGGGGTGTCTCACTCTGGGCAGACAGTCACTTGGCCAGTATAAATAAGCTTAAGAGAGTTCTTGTTTGCTCTGTACATCATTTTTGATGCTCTTTGCACAGAACATAGGGCATAAAAGGGACGTACAGACACAAATACCTAGAACTTCTTTTGCCGCCAGTTTGAATGCCATTTTTGCCAATTGGTTTGAAAATTTTGCTGCTGTACTGAATATTTAGCAACATCAGATAAGTGCTCCATTGGGGCTACTTTTAATTTTTTATTCTACTTTCTTGGTCTTGCATTTTATATCACTACCTAGAGTTCATGTCATCCAAGAAGGGAAAATGTCAATACGGGAGGCGGATTCCCAAAAAAAGATCATCAGAAACACTGTCGTTTTTGTTTGGATGCTTCCCACGAACATATCTCTTGTAGTATCTGTAAGGCATTTTCCCCAAGACACTCAGAAGCCATTTGTCTTCTCTGGGCATTTATCTTAAAAAACAACGGCTTAGACAGTTAGCCCAGAGTACCATGGTGTAAGCCTTTAAACCCCAGATACTCCTGCTAGGTAAGAAGAAGCCCAAGAAGTCTTGGCTGAATTCTATAGCTCTCCAGCCTCCACCAGATGCCCCTCTAGAAGCAGGCAATAGCTCTGGAGGTCATTTAGTGTTTACATTGGATTCCACTGCTGGGACAAGACTGGCAAGGATCCATTTTTTCACACTTCCTGTCATACTTTGCAGGCATCTGCTACGGATGTCGAGGGGGAACCACAGTTGATTATCTCAGATGATCCCAGATGGCTTCTGCAGATACTGGTCAGGGAGTAAGTTCTGGGTTCTCATCTTGAATCTCTCCAAGGGTTGGAACACCTGTTACTTGTTAAGGCTGATGCCCCTTTGAAGAAAAGACAAAAACTGAAGCATGTTTTGGTCTGTCCTGTGCATCCTCAAAGAGAATGGCAAGAATCTACTCAGGGCTTGTTCTCTACCTTAATGTCCCTAAATCCTCCTCACCTGCTCCTCCTTGGACCACTACCCCTTCTAAACTGTTTAGGGAACCAGATTACTTGGATGAGGATTCCCTACCTGGTGAGGGGTCTTTGTCCTATTCTTCACAGATGCTTTCACCTTTGGCTTATGGTTCTGATGAAGAGGAGTCTGTTAACCTGGAGTCTCTTTTTGAGGAACTGTCCTTTGGGGGCACAATTGCTAGGATGATGGAATTCTTTAAGTGGGATTCTTCTTAAGTGTTTGATATTCAAAGATATTTTGAGTAGCTTCAGGTGGACACTCCTAAACCATCGGCAGTTCCTCCTGTGTTGGCTGCCTTGTTAGATACTTTCATTGCTGCTTCTAAGTCTCCCGATTCCCAGCCTCCTGCTCCTAAACTTGGTTCTACAATGTTTCTGACAATTACCTATTTTTATTTAGATGACCTTCTGATGATCCTGCTGTGGTGTCAGTATTTTCTGACAAACCTTCTAAGCTCTTGCCCTCTTCCAAAGTTGACCTTCTGCTGATCCTGCTGTGGTGTCAGTCTTTTCTGACAAACCTTCTAAGCTCTTGCCCTCTTCCAAAGTTTTGCCTTCTAATAAGGATAGCAAGACAATGGAGATGACTGGCAAGAAAGTTTACACTGCTTCTACTTTGTCCTTTAGGGCTATTAAATTACCAGACCCACATGACCAGGTATGCTCTGGCCTTGATTGCTCAAGGCTTGTCAGCTTATCTCTACCCTCTCTGATTCTGATGGCAAATCATCTGCCTTATCATTTTTTAGGTGCTGCTTCTCAAGTGGCTTGCCACACTATTAAGTGTAGCTATGATGCTGCTAACGCCTCTTCTAGGGCTGTGGCTTTTGGGTTCATCATGAGGCATTATTCTTGGCTTTGTCTACAATCTCTTCCTGAGGACATTAAGGCCAAGTTGTTGGATGCTTCTTTGGATAATACTCATCTTTTCGGGACTGCTGCTGTTGACAGGTTTAAATTTATTCAAGAGAAAGGCAAAGCCTTGCAAAACCTTAAACATATTTTCTCTCTCCCATCCCTAAGTTCCAGAGGAACTATCTTTCTCATTCTGCTTTTGTTTGCAGGCAACCCTGCCAGGCCTCTAGGAGTAGGAAGTTTGGGAGGTGGACACTGTCTGCTAAGGCTACTCAGATTTCTGTGGCTCAAAAGCCTCCTTTAATTGATAAGCCTGCTTCTCTTTGACAATTCACCCCCTCCACCTTTAGACCAGGTTCTTTTGTCCCTTTGGCTCTCCCTTTGTCTTCCAAATTTGCACATCATCACTTCAGACGCCTGGGTTCTTTCTATTATCCATCAGGGTTACTTCATGGTATGGAAATCTCTCCCTCCTTTTTCTGGGATTCATCATCCTCTTCTAGAGAAATTTCCTCATTTCCCGGTGGTCCTAGGCTCCCTGTTGAACCAAGGGACCATTCAACCGGTCCCCCCTTCCCAAGTGGGAAGGGGTTTTTATTCCAGGATGTTCCTGGTTCCTCGAAAGAAGGGCACTTGGAGCCTTATTTCAGATCTCTCCCAGCTCAATGCCTTTCTCGAGATCCCATCTTCTCAGATGCTTACTCTTCAAAGTCTATTTCCTCTTTTATTACCCCAGGCTTTTCTAATGTCCTTGGATCTGAAAGATGCTTACCTTCATACCCCTATTCACCCTCTCTTCAGGAAGTTTTTATGTTTCTCTCGGCCTTCCTCTCATTTTCAGTTCTCTGCTTTGCCCTTGGGCCAGTCAACTGCCACAAGGGCATTCACAAAATGCCTAGGTCCTGTGATTTCCTTCTGCAGGCTCCAAGGCATTCAAATTTTTCCTTATCTAGACAACCATATCTCTTTCTTCAAAGTATGGGGTTTACTATCAACTTCCAAAAGTCTATCTAGACTCCCTCTCAGGATCATGTGTATCTGGGATGCAAGATTCAGATGGTGCCAATTTTGGCATCTCTTTGGCATCTCTTCCGCTTCCAAGGTATTGTCATTGACAGCCTTCTTTCAGTCTCTTCATCCTCCGACTGCCATGCCAGCCAGGGAGTTTCTTCAAGCCCTGGGATTCATGGCCTCTTCTATTCCGATGCTTCCTCTTGCCAGACTGCACATGTGGAAGCTTCAGTGGTACCTCAAGTCAGTTTAGCTGCAGCTTTGTCACCCTCTGAATTTCAGTGTACCTCTCCTTCCCTGTTGCATGAAGGAATTTGGTGAATTTGATAGCTTGCTCTAAACCAAGGCCACCCCTTTCAGTCTCCAGTCCCTTCTCAAGAGCTGTTCACTGATGCCTCAGACATGGGGTGAGGGGTATTTCTTGGTCACCTGAAAGTTCAGGGTCTTTGGCTCCTCATCAGAAGTCAGACCATATCAAAATCTGATTCTGACCCTTAAGGTGTTTCACCCCATGTTCCTCTCATAGCCACCTGAAGGTGTACACAGACAACACTAAAGTGATGTGGTCTGTCAACAAGCGCGGGGGGGGGGCACAAAAATCTTCTCTTCTCTGTAGGATGGAGCTTCAGGCTTGGGATGTGGCTCTCAGTTATCAGTTAATTCTTCAGGCAGTATACATTCCTTCGGAGCACAATCTTGTGGCAGACTCTCTGAGCAGGTCCAAAACACAGGTTCACAAATGGATGCTTGACCGAGACATGTTTCTGGACATTGCCCATTGGTGGGGATTCCTCAGGCAGATATTTTTGCCTCTCCTCTGAACATGCAGCTTCCTCCTTTCTATTCAAGAGTGACACGCCATGTGGCCTGGAAGACAGATGCTTTTCCTTTCCTTGGAAGGGGAGGTTTCTTTATACTTTCCCTTCTCTTTCTCTACTTCCAAGAGTCTTGCAGAAGATTCATTTGGACTACCCAAAAATCTTGCTAGTGAGTCCCTTTTTGTCGAGAAAGCACAGGTTCTGCTGTTAATGCATCTGGCCAGAGGCAATCAGCACAAGTCACCTCACTGGTTGGATCTCCTCACACAGGACAAGGGATCTGTCATCCATCCACATTTGTCCACTCTGCATTGCAACTGACATTGTGGGTGACAGGGTTTTGAGCCCTTTCAGGCACCTCTGTTCTGAGGACGTGCTCAAAGTTTTACAGGAAGCAAGGAAACCCTCAACCGGAAAATCTTGTATGTCCAAATGGAACAGATTTTTGGCCTGGTGCCATGCTCGTAACCAAGACTCTTTCAGTGGGGGTCCCTTTGGTCCTTGCTTATTTGTGTGAGTTGCTCCAGTCTAGCTTGGCTTATTCTTCTGTAAAGGCCCATTTGTCAGCCATTTCTACTTGTCTGCCCTTAATTCCTCCTTCGAGTTCTTGTTTTGAGGTTAAACAATTTCTTAAAGGCTCCCTGAATATTAGGCCCCCAAGAAAACCTATTCCTCAACCTTTGGACCTTAATTTTGTTTTGGAAAAATTGACTCAGGCTCCTTTTGAGCCTGCAGATTCTGCTTCTTTGCAACATTGTATCTAGAGGACTGTTTTGTTTCTGGCCCTTACTTCTCCTCGGAGGGTTTCAGAGCTTTAGGCTCTTTTGGCCATTCTTCCTTTTTTGGTTTTTGCCCAAGCTGATAAAAGAGTTGTTCTTAAATCAGTTGGTACAACTCTCTTCCTTTTTCCCTTCTCCTCAGTCTGCTAGTGAGAGTGTCCTGCATACCCTGGATTTGCACACACAGGTCAGGTACTATTTGGTGAAAACCAGGACTATTTTAAGTCTGAGCAGCGTTTTTGTTTCCTTTCATCCCAGGTCCTTGGGTTTGGCTGTTTCTAAGCACACCATCTCCTCCTTGATATCTAAGGCCATTTCTTTTTGTTATTCTTTTCATGGAAAGTCTCTGTCTGCTTCTGTTAGAGCTCATTCCACTACAGCTGTTGCCTCTTCTGGTGCCTTCCTCAAGGGGTTGGACACCAGTTCCATCCATGAAGCTGCTACTTGCAGGCATTATAAGTTGGATATGGTTTCTAGGGCCAGAGCAGGATTTGCTGAAACCATTTTATATGGGATTGTTGAGGGCTCTTCTGAGCCTTCCGCCTCCCATTCTGTTTCTTGAGCTTTCTTATTCTCGTTTCTTTAATGAATACTGCAGCAGTGACATAGAAGGACATAGTACAGTTGTGTAAAATCTTACTGTGACCATGTGAGGTGTTGCCAGCTATGCCAACAGAAGTAGGGCAGTGGATGTGTAACATATGCTATCACAGATGGCTGGAATTTAGTAAAGAATTTTCTGTTATTTGAATATCAAACTGATTTATACAAATGCTTGTGCTGAAAATGTATTTGCAAAGTTGCTTGTGTTAAAAATGTCCAGAAAAAACGTAAACTCCTAATACTGCTGAAACCACACTGAAGGAGCAAAAACCACTGTAAAATCCAGTATAAATCCAATGCTCTTTACAATAAATGTACAAAAGAAAAAGAAATGTACATTTATTATTGTAACTGTTGAAATGTATATATTGTAACACAGGATAATGGAAGAAAAGAAGTTAAGCTCAATCCACCTGACTATGAAAAATACTAACAAATTAAATTACTTACTTTAGGCCATAAAGATTGTATCGGTTCTGATTGCAGACAGAGACAAAATGTCTGGGAAAACATGCATTAGGAAGCCTTCTGTAATGTCTTTAGCAGTGAACTAATTGCTACTCTGGAAGAGTAGAAGTTTAAAATCGTTTTATGACTTCCAGAAGCTGCATCAAATAATAGCAAGGTGTGTGTGTGTGTGTGTGTGTGTGTGTGTGTGTGTGTGTGTGTGTGTGTGTGTGTGTGTGTGTGTGTGTGTGTGTGTGTGTGTGTGTGTGTGTGTGTCACTTTAGAACATCAAAAGTCCATAACATTGAAATTCAAAATATTGAGACCAAAATCTTGACAATTCAAAACACTGAAAACTCAAAACATTGAATCCCATAACACTGAAAAAACATAGTTAACCAACATTTAATAATTGCCAGCAAAACTACATACAGAAACAAATAAAAAAACAAACATATTACACTTCTCCAAAATATAAGCAGGGGGGCAAGCCCCCTGCACCCCACAGCCCCCACACCCCCTGTTACTTAAGTATATCAACTCCAAGATTGCACTACACAGAATAAAATGGCAAACATACCATTCCACGCTTCATGTCTGCTTGTTTAAATTGTAAAAAAACTATCCTCAACCTTCTCTTAGAAACACTACTTCACTGTTAAAACATTGCACATTACTATATATCTCTGTGATGCTTACCAGAGTTTGATAGGTAACCTCAGTCATGTTACCTTCTTACTTGCTATACTACAACATAACACATCTTAGTGTAGTGTAGTACGATCTCGGAGTTGATATATTTAAGTAGCAGGGGGTGCTGGTGGGGCACAGCCCCCCACATGGGTGTGCAGGGGGGCTTGCCTCCCTGCTTATATTTGAAGAAGTGTAATATGGTTTGTTTTATATTTGTTTCTGTAAACAGTTGTGGTGGAATATAATACGTGTTGCTTTCCTATGTTTTTTCAGTGTTATGGGATTCAATGTTTTGAGCTTTCAGTGTTTTGAATTTTCAAGACTTTGGTCTCAATGTTTTGAATTTCAGTGTTATAGGCTTTTGATGTTCTAAAGTGAATCCTTACTGACACACACGTGCTAAATTCTGACAGCTTTTAGCCGGGGGGTGTTGTATGGGAACCAGAACTCAGATAACCAGATGTATGTGATGTCATTCTGTAATCCATCACTAAAATAATGTTTTAATACTAGTTGAAACTGAAGTCTCAGGGCATCCTTTCATTCATGAATTCTGCAACAGTGAAGAGAAGGACATCTACTGTTATGGTAAGATTTTACACAACTGTACTTTCTGCAGGCCACTTCTGCTGCGAGGACATCTTCCATTTGACCTCCCCACTCTGCCTCAGGGAGAGATATTCCCATGTGAATCCTAAAAAGGAGCCTGGGATTTGTGGAGCCACATCTTCTGGTCTCCTCTTTGATTCCTGGAAAAGGATCACTGAGGAGTACAAAAGCATATCCCTACAGCAGACAGGGGCTTTTCATCCTGTTCACTCTGGGAAAGCCTTTCCTTAACAGTAGGGCCAAACAAAGATGTTCCGTCAAAAGAAGCATTTATGAAAGAATACATGAAAGGCTCCACAAAGTAGCACAAGCACATCCAGGCCTATCTCCTAATGACAACATGGGAAATTAACCTCATGGACACATCAGAGATAGATAACAGAGTGGCCAGTTGTGAAGAAGACTTCTTGTTGTCCTCAATGGACATGGACTTGGAGACGGAATTAGAAAGCTCCTTAGTCAAATCCCACTGTAGTCTTGTGAAGTGTGCCAAATAATACACAGACTATAAGGCAAAGGTCACAGAAGTAAAAACATGCTTCCCAAATCTGTCCAACACCCTGGACTCTCTGTTAGGGGGATAGACGGAGGACCTCTCCTCTGCCAGCTCCTTCTTTGTGGCTGCTGCCACAACCATAGCATCAACAGTTACTGCCTTGCTCCACTGTGGCCTGCCCTTAGGGGGGCAATAAATTTATCAGGATGACAGGGGATGGGTTCTACAGTAACTGTTTCCTTCCACTTCTGCTGAGAAACTAGATCTATAAGTTTATCTGCCAGGGGAGTAACCCAAGACATGGATGGGCTGGACCCAAAAGCTTCCAGAAACACTGACTCCTCTTGAGAGGGGGTATCAGAGGACCAACCACCTTTTTGCTTGAGAATTTCTAAGATGTCTCCAAAGGAGATGTCATCCAGTGGAGATCTGGGAGACCCCCTCCCATTCATCGAAGTCCATGTGTTCGGTCACAACTCTTGAGGGGAGTCTAGGAGTCTCCTCTTACATGTTCTTTTTCAGGGAACCTCCTCAGTAGGATGATCTGGAAAGGTATCCGAAGAGAGGGGAAAAGTCCTCAAGGGGGGCTATGTGGATATTTGATAAGGCCAGCTGTCCCTGTGAGTTACAGGATCAGAGCACACATTTGAAGGAAGCAGAGTTGTAAGGTCCAAAAAGGAAAGATTAACTGAATCTCTTGGATGACAGACAACCCTCTCCATCACCTTGAAAGAAGAAGGACAGGAAGACGCAGTAGTTGGTTGCATCAGAGCTGAAGCTGCTGATGTCACCATTATCTGACCTTACCTGGACCTGTGCCTCGAAAAGGGATTCAGAACTGAGCTGTCCAGTGCCGAACCTCCAAGAGCCAGGGACAGCTCCAACAACCTCGGAGTGGAACCCAGCCCCCCAGGACCCAACACCGATGCTTTAGCTCTGAGACTCATCCTGGCCCAAAGGAATTGGTGCCGAACAAGTCAAGGAAGCAGTCAGCATCAAAGATCTAGCTGTCTTCAGATTAGACATCGACACTCGATTCTCTTGGATCTAAGGGTTCCACAACTGCCAGTCAGATAGGAAAAGGTGAAATCACAGCATGGGAAGTAAAAAAGAGGCTCATGGATCAACTGGGAAATGGAGATGGGATAACCCCATCTGAATATGAGCTATGCGGAACTTCCACATCATCCTATCCACTTTGGCTTCTGAAAGGCTCCTGGAGGACCTGATGGAGGAAGTGATGGAGTGGGGCCGAGATTCTCTCCTCAGGGGTCTCCTGAAGGAAAGGAAAATGGAGACAAAAAGAAACTGGCTCTACAGAAAACCCTGGGGACTGGGCCCTTGGAGGCTTTGAGAAATTGTTGGATCCGAGGATGTGGGATCTGACTGTTTTCAGATCCAAGGAAACTGGATCTGATTTCTTTTGGATTTTTGTAGGAGGTTTCAAAGATAGAGTAGACTTAGCAGAGCAGGCTGGAGACCACTTTCATGATTCTTTTGTCTCTAAAGAGGCTTTGGATAAATTTGCAGGTGTTTGAACCACTGGAGCAGAAGTAGATGGAGAAGAAAAAGGTGGCATCAAGTCGTTTAGAACTAACTTGTTCTGATGTTCACTAAGGGCCCTGGAATTAAAAGCTGCACAAATAGGGCAGTCCAGATTTGAGCGAGAAGCTCCTAGACAGTAGATACACTCCCTGCGGGCATCAGAGTTAGGAATCTTGCACCTACAGAAAGTGCATTTCTTAAAACCTGTTATTTTGCAGACATGTCTGAAAAAAAGGATAAATGGGAAAAAGGAAAGTGTGTTTTTTCTTTTTTTGTTTTTATACAGACTACCAACAATGGTAGGGTAAAGAGAATGCATTCTAGAAGGTAGAAAAAAGGGAGAGAAAAGGAGGAAAAATACCAACAATTGTACTGACAGCTAAGTTAAGGTAGAAGAGAAAGTAGAAAGTGAAACTAACACAAAGAAACACTTGAAAAACTAGGTAAATGAGATCAGTGATATAGAAAAAGGAGTTTAAGAAAAAAAATTGAAACTGGACTTACAGAAAAAAGACATAACGTCCAAAGAAAACTCTCTGATAAGGATCTGCATCTGAGAGGATATGGTGGCAAACAAGATCTGAGGAAGAGCAGGTTAACAGAGGCATTATGGGTAAAGGATGGAGCTCAAGAATAGGATCCAAGAGTATAGCAAATCCATCTGGGTCAGATCCGAGACCCAATCATTGAGGAAAGAATGAAAAGGATAACATCAGATGTTATAGTTTTGCTCTTCACATCCAAAGTGCTTCTATACGGAAGGCTTCTGTTAGGTTTACATCTCACCCTTGGCTTTTGCTAGAAGTGCCCTCATTAATACTACTTGATCTTGATTTGAATATAGAAGACTATGCACTAGGAATCTTCATTCTGATTGGCTTAAAGCTCTTAGAGATGTTTTACTTCTAGGTACAGCATGAATATGAGCTTACATAAATTTTAGATTCATTATCTAGGACTATACTCATAGAAATGTGGTTGTTAGCCTAATATACACCTATGAACCTGTGAAAGTATGTTATTTTTCAGTCATGAACTTCTCCAAAAAACTGTACTGCTACTGTGGGCACTTTATATCACAAACTTATACAAACTTGTAGTTAAATTACTGCAAACAAAAATATATCTTTTTAAACAGGAGTCTTTTCCTTGTTCATGCTGTACCACATCTTTACTGATGATTTTGCTCATGTTAGAAGAATGTGCTACTACATTTTTCTTGAGCTTGTGTCTTGAAAGCACCACTTTCATTCACACAATTTAGCTGCACCTTCACTAGCAAAATATGCATTTCTGTGACAGCCAGGGAGCTCAACAGATATTGCCTGAGAGGTTCTGCCAAGTTTCAGTATTTTATTTTATTTTTTATTATTATTAATTTATCTGTTATTCCCCTATGGGATTCATACAATAGCTCAGGCACCCCATCATGTCATTCATTCCTTTCCACATGCAAGAGCCAGGCATCTCCAGACTCAACCAGGATCCTACAAGCCCATTCATTCCCATCCAGAGAGTCTTACCAGCCCTTGTTTTTGTCCTCTGTGAGGTAAGAGTAAGATGGAAAGGAGCAGACCAGTCTAATGATCTTTTGTTTTGCCAGGACCTCTGGCTGGTGTGATAGTTACCTGCAAGAGGCTTAAAATAAGCAAAAGGCACTGGGCAGAAGCTTGTCATCGTCAGCATTAGGTTCTTACTATGCATTTGTTACACCAGTTTCTGGTTTTGCCTAGTGTCTACCACGGAACACAATATGTCAGTGAGATCTACCTAGGGGTCTTATAATATATATCTATGGATCCCACTTACAATCTGGCACGGGCAATGAGGACCCATTATCCTGCATAAAAAGTCACAATGCTGTATTTTATTGCAATGTCTGTCAAGAACAAATCTGATATTAATTCTGGGCTGCTTGTGACACTGACGATGCCTTCATCATCAAAACATGGCTTGATGAGAACTGTGGGCCAGGTAGTGCAGCAATCATGTTGCCAATGCTTTTGGTTATACAGCATTCAAGACTGTTGGGATATGAAGGCAAAGTAGCCATTTTCCTTCTATCTGTCTTGGGTTGAAGGAGGTTACAGATGGGCTTTCCAACTCTTTTGAGTATGTCATTGCTTCAGGAGCAAACTTTCAGTACTTTCTTGTTTACCAACCACCACATAATGAAAGAACACATCTTGAGAAGTTCATGCACTTCCTTGTACATGTTGTGTTATCATCTCCAAAGTGGTTACTTTAACCATTGGGTCAGCAAAGAATCATTGACTTTGGTAAAGAATTCCTATTATGCAGGAATTCAGGACTGCTTAGGTAATTTCCTCCACTAAGCATGTTCAGGGACGTACATTGCACTTGGCATTTCAGCTGGTGCAAAGATCAGTGGCTTGGAGGTGGAATAAATCACATAGTCAGATCACGGCCTTATTTATTTTTCTCAAGACTTTCCTAGAGTGGCTCCTCCACAACAGTGTTTGATGATTTGTATGAACCTGAATCAAGTTACTCCTAACTGACTGATGACTACGGTTCATCAGCTAACTGCAGATCATCAGTGCAATCATGAGGTGGCCAAAGCATACCATAACACTTTGATGGACTAACTATGGACTCACTGGATTTACTAGGACTATGTCATGTGCACTCTGTCCATCTTGGGCCACATAAGCCATAGTACTATTTTGAGCTCAGTGAGCTCAGGTAAACAAGGCAGATGTTAGAGAAGACATTATGTGCCATTGTCTTACTATCTTGCTTTTGATGAGCACTACTTTCTTTCTATCATTGCTCAGTCATCAAAAAATCTGCATATCTTTCTCATGAAATTTATGCAGCAGACAAGCACTCAGTGACTCGCTTACTGGCTTACAATTCCATTCTTATCTAGATGGCACACAGCTGTATCTCTCCTTCCCTCAGCCAAAGTGGCAACCTGCTGGAATTTGTTTCTAGGGTACTGAATTTTGGCATAGTAACAGATGATGTACCTACCATTAAACTGTCTATTTAATGAATCATATTCTCCTGCTAACTCATGATGAACATTTCACTGATTAAACACCTTATTCTGCCTGCTGGCAGTAGTACTTTATCCTCTATTCTCATCACTGCTGGACAACTGGAATGCCTATACCTAGGGTTGGAAGATACAGAAACTGACTGATTATAATTAGCACAGAGCACCACTGCCCAGCTACAAATCAGGATACCCAAACACCATCATATTACATTGTGCTTGAACAACTGCACTGACTGCTTATTCAGTCATCCTGCATTGCTTACAAACCACTTGTCTTGGTTTATTTAACCTTTCACAACCTGGATCTCCCTTACCTAAAGGATCTCTCCATTGGTACTGGCACATCCTAAGATCATCTTTTCCTGGAGTGCTTGAGACTCCCAGGGTCTGTCATGACTCCTCTGGGGCACATGTCTTTGTGCACCAGGAGCCCTGTAAAAATAGAATCTCTTGCCTATCTGGCATAGCTTGATGTTGACACCTGACCATTTCAAACACTTGCTCTAAACCTACCTATACAATCTAGTATTTGACACCTAGTTGTTTATGGCTTGATTTATTTCATATTCATCTCTTTGTTAAACTGTAATAGTGTTTAAGTTCAAGCAATTAAATACATTTGAGCCTGAGGTCTCCTTATTATCCTACCTAGCACATCCCCATGGGTGGTGTATGGACTCACAATGGCTTCCAGTCGGGCAGAGATGATGTGTGCTACCATACATACCTCCCTGACTCAGCAGCGGTAACTCATGCAGCGTAAGCCAGCCTGGCTGCTTCTTTGAGAAACTCTTTACCATCCAGTATACACTTTTAATGCACAGAGCCAAACACTCACTCCCACACCCCACTGTCTGGCCTAGAGGAAAGCACTTGAAAGTTTCACTTAGTTCTCTGAGTTAATTCAGGACAACAGGATTCTGCTGCTTTATCTGAGGATGGTTCACATTCCATATAGTTTAAACTTGACTTTCTGCTTACAAAAAATAGAATAAGACAAAAATATAATAAAGAGACCTCATTTGCTTTGCAAGAAAACAGAGGACAGACAGTTACTGATATAGTCACAAAAAGTAAAGATTTGGTAGGTTTGATTATAGATATTACGGGAAAAAAAATCAATAGTTCATTCATTCCCTTTGTACATTAGGTAACAGCACCTACATAATCTCACCTTGGAGGGATGAAAATCGAATTTATACAATGCTCTATCTTAGTAGCCTCTTGACCGGTTTACTGAGGTGGTAGGCAGAGATTTTTGTTATGGCTCAGAGGTCACTTCAAATGTCAAACACTGATGCAGTAAACAGAGGTGAGTCTGTAAACATTATTTGCTGTTGTGGCTCTCTATCAAAGTGTAAGAGGCAAAATTGTGGGATCTAAACCTCTGAAAAACAAACTGGGATATAAAAAATGTGTTATATCTTAATGAATTATCACCCTGCAGGTTTCACACAGGTTGAGACATGGTTTCACTTACTTACAAGCAGTAATGACAGACTCCTTAATAGGCCCTGTGTACTACCTGTCAAAATAGCATCACTGTAAGAAAATCAGAATTGGTAACAACCTCAAAGTATTTAATAATTACCCCCCCCAATTTTACTTCTTATACTTTAGAAAATGCATATTAATGTAAAAACGTGTTGCTCTATTACCTTTCCAAGCGTGTGTGTGCGTAAAATAATTCACTTGTAACAGTTATTAATTTTTGTGCATTTTTTGAGCTGCACTTCAGTTAAAGTCCTTTGGAAACACACTTTACAACGAAGAAATATTGCAGAAGCATGTGATTTATGAATATTGGGCAGCCGTTTTACGAGAAAAAAGTTAGTTACTATTTGAAACATACTGACTACAAAGCTGTACACCCATATGCTAAGAAAGACACATTTCTGACTTTAGAGCGATTCCGTCCATCCTAAACTAAAACTGTATATTCGCAGTTAATATTAATTGTTTTGGTTGTACATATAATGTTATTTTTCTGTAGCCGTAACCAATTCATCAGTACACTAGAATATTTGCTCCAATATTTATTTTGCCTTGCTCCTCCTTGATTTACCAAATGGTAGTTACTACAGTTATAAAACGTTTCAGTCTTTATTTTGATAGCAACATAAACAAAGTCTTTTTTAAAAATAACCACACACTCACGCAATGCAGAAGTATCACCCCAGCATCCTAGAAGGCGTCTATCTGTCATTCAAGATGTGTATTTATGACATGGGACAAGCGAGGGTGGGGTCTGCTTCTGCACATCCAGTGTAGTACTTCATTGAGATGTAACCCAAAAAATTAACAGCAAATTTTGAAACTCGCTGTTATATCATTAAAGTATTTATGCATAAATGCTTTGCACACATACTCCAATACACAAGTCTGCACCCCAGCCCCGTTACTAATGTATCTTAACTCCAGGATCACTGTACCTTGGAATAACCTGAGGTACCACAACCTCGGACTTAGTATGTTTTCCCCAGACACATTTGGAGTTCCATTATTCTAAAAAAATCACAATTTATCTACCTTGGAATTTTAATAGACAGCGCAGTTTGTGCAGGCACACCTTCTTGTGGGCCTGGCCTATCATATGAAAAACACTGAATTTGGTTGAGCACCAAGTATATTTGTTGCTCAACAGGGCATCTGCTACACACCACACAGCATATACATTCTAATGTATAAATGAAAGAGTAAAAAAGCATAAGTACTACTTGAGATAATTAATAAAATAAGGATTATACAGTACAAGTAACCTCTATTATTTTAGAATGAAATTTTTAAACAAGTAAAGGTGTGCATAACATATTTTTAGTCACCATTTGTGAAAAATAACACTCAAGAGAATAAAGAAGAAAACCAGGCATACATTAATCAAAAGCCTGGTTTGGGTTCCATTTCCTTTTTTTTTTCCTTTAACCTCAAAGAGAACTGCCTACAGGTGTAAAAAGTGTTGGACAACGGGGGGATTTTGATTGTTTATATCCTGTATTTTATTAAAATATACCAGAATATTTGGCACATAGCGAAATATGTAGTACATAAGGAACTGTGTAGAGATTTCTCTAGGTAAATGAAAAAAAGAAGTTATGTCCTCACCATAACGTTCCATTTGTGTTGTCCATTTTCATTCTTCCTCAACTGATGGGTTCTGATCCGATCCTTCGGGTCCAGCTCGGCTGTTGCTTTGCTAAAGCTTGTGGCAACTTAGAACTCTTGAGCTTTTTCCTTATCCACAATGCACCAACCTTAATTACTTCAGATCTTGTGTGCTGCTTTAGTAAATGACAAAGACAGAAATGATAATGGAGAAGGCTATGTCTGGAGTTATATACATAAATGGTTAAGACACACGTGTCCTGTAAATACCCATTCTTCCAGAAGTTTTAAAGGATCGGGGTTGGTGGGAGGGGAACTACGGAAGAATGAAAATGGACAACACAGATGGAACGTTACGGTGAGCACATAACTTCTTTACCTGTTGTTGTCAATTTTCATTCTATCCTCAGCTGATGGGACAGAGTCCCCAGCTACCTAATTTCCAGGGTGGACTCAAGGAAGGATATTCCTGTACACCACAGCACCAAAAGATGCCCTTCCTCTTGACCAAATCTAATTTGTAATGAGTAATAAAGGTATGGGGAGTAGCCGCTACACAAATATCATCTATGGACATTCTGGACTGAAACACTAAGGAAGTTGCCATGGATCTAGTAGAATGAGCACAAACTGTTTTTGTCAGAGTGATGCCCAATGTGTTATACACAAAGTAAATGCAATTTGTTATCCATTTAGATGCTGTAACTTTGGTAAATGATTTACCTAATGTGGGTTCTATAAATGAAACAAATGGTTGATTCGATTTCTTGATGTCTTTAGTCCTATTCAAATAAATACGCAACTGCCTGTGGACATCCAGTAAGTGCATCACATATTCACCTTTGTTGGAAAATTTGGGGAAAAACAGGCAAATTAATAGACTGATTAATATTGGATTGTGACACCACCACCTTTGGAAGAAATGATGGACTGGTACGTAAAGTTATTCTGTCCCTATGAAAAATCAAGTATGGGGGTTCTGAGAATAATGCTTGGATCTCAGAAAATCTTCTGGCCAAAGTAATGGCTACTAAGAAAATTGTCTTTCATGAAAGAAATTTAAGGTCACAAGTAGCTGCAGGTTCAAATGGGAGTTGAATAAGGTAATACAGCACTAAATTTAGGTCCCAAGAAGGTGTAGAATCTTTAAAGGGAGGTCTTAAGAGTAGTATGCCTCTTAAAAAGGCTTTGCTTAACTTATGACATGCTATGGACGAGCCATTTATCCCAATATGAAAATCTGATCTTGTTGCTAACCGAACTCTAATTGTGGAAGAGCTAGCTCCTTCATCAAAGAGATGTGGTAAAAAATCCAATATATTATTACAGATGGGAAATGTAAAAGGTTCAATGTTATGTTTTTGTGCCCAAAAAACAAATCTGTTCCATTTGCTGGAGTATAGTTTCCTGGTGGAAGGTTTATGGGAAGACATCAAAATATGACTTGACTCTAGAAGAGAACATTGGTTGTCTGGTTATCAATGGAATTACGGAAACCAAGCAGTCAGCCTGAGATTTGGCAAATCTGGCGATCTGCTGGGTGAGACAGAAGGTCCGGAGTTGGATCCAGAAACCAAGGTGGTTGAATCAGGTGAGGCCAAAGAAAGGGAAACCAAATCTGTCGAGGGCAATATGGAACAATGAGGCTGACCTTGCTATTCAACCTGAAAGTTTTCTGAAGGAATTTGTGAATTAAAGGAATGGTAGGATACGCGTACAGGTAAAAAAACAGTAATAATACCAATGATGGTACAAAAAAACTACAATAATGCAGAAAGAAAAATGAGTTACTAACAATAGTAACAAAGATTACCATACAGGTAAGAAAGTGGACAAGAGAAAAATGATATTAACGACAGAATCAACATTTACCAGAAGGTAAGGTAAAGGGCAAGGGAGTAAATGTTAAGATAACAGACTTTTATAAAATATTTAGAAGATAAGTAAAGTTTGAAAGCATTTATCATAACCCAAGCTTGAGAGAAGCAAGAACCGAATCTTTCGCTGCAAGCAGCAAACGAGACCTGAAGTAATTGGGTTGGTGCATTGTGGGTAAGGGAGAAGCTCAAGAGTTCTAGGTTGACACGAGCTTTAGCAATGGCCAAGTCGGATCAGAGGGATCAGATCCGAACCCATCAGCTGAGGATGAATGAAAACTGACAACATCAGATCCACATTTAAGAATTATTAATTTTATCACAATGAGCAACTGAATGTTTTTATCAGTGAAATGTTCACAGGAAAATGCCATCATTATTCTACTTAAGCCTTATCAAAGGCACTCGCATACTACCTTAGTGAAAAAAGCAAGGCATTACAACAAAAAGGAATAAGAAACTTCCCACATCTCATTTAAGTGCTGAAGTTCAACACAGTATCAAATACGCTGCTACAAACAATTTGCAGACGACAATTAGAAATGTCTGCTTTCATTAATATTAAAATATATAAGACTATGTAACTAAAGAAAGTATCCTAACTACAAATTTCAAAAACCTCAGCTTGTTATAAACATATTCCAGTTCACCTCCTGTGACAAGAAATACATTTGTCTTCTGCAATAAGCAAAAAATGTTGTCAAAAAAACTAACTTGCAGTTTTGACATGTAGTGCTGTATAATCCTTTCTAATAGTGATGGTGCCCTTACTATGCTCAAGAAATGAGCAATAACCTTGTTATTAACAAGTCTCATGTGAAAAAATAATCAAAATAATTTTGCTTAAGTGAAGTTCATTAATGAAAACCTTGCAAATCCAAGGTTCAACAGTGATCGCATGTTCACATACATAATACCAAATGAAACATTAAAAAACATGTAAGACAATTTACAACTGGTGAGTGGCACACTGCCCACGGCATAGTCTACAGTTTGCAAATGTCCCTTACCACTTTGCTACCTACACAGTAAGGAAAATAGTTACTAGCTACAACATTGGGTGGAACAATCATATACCACTACTTTTAAATGCAGTTCCCTCTCTTTACACAGTTACTAATCTTGTCAAGTTGGTATGTGCCTTTCCAGTATAACAGCACCAGAAGAAATGCAAACAAGGTAGCAGTTACGTCTGACTTAACTGGAAGTTCCATATGTTACAAAACATGATCACACTGCAGAGCATATCAGTTTCTTAAATACTTAAACTGGTTATAATAAGCAATCAGACAAAAATCCTTTGTGTTTTAAAAAATAATGGAAACTGCTATATTACAACAATCTGGTAAATCGGGTCTATATTAGATTGTTGAAAATTAACTTCAGTAAACGGCCGTTTATCGAATGTTCACATCAGCGAATGTTTTTCATAGGGCAGTGAGTTACTTGGTCAATATACCAACCGTCACACACACCTCAGTATATGAAACCCATCGGGGGGGGCTACACCCTTATACTTACATATATCAACTCCAACATCGCACTACAGTGGGGAAAAGGGAAAATTTCCTAATGATGGCCAAGTACCTCACTGCCCTGTGAAAAACGTTCATTGATGTGAATGTTTGATGAACATCTGTTCACCGATTTACATCCGATGAACAGCCGTTTGCTGTAGTTAGTTTTCAAAGAACTAATATAGACCCCCCACTCTTAGACTACGAAAGACAAAAAACTATTAACAACAGGCGAAAGAACACTATAAGAGCCAGCAAATAAACTTGAAATATCGTTTATTATTGTAAGTGCTTTCGGCAAGGGCTTTGCCTCACCTTCCTCAGACAAAAACTAGAAGCATCAATTAATCTGCCTTTTAAAACACTAAATAAACTTGTTAATCAATTACCATTAAATAAAACAATTGTTAACCCTTCAAAACAACAAATGAAAATTCTTAAAACTTTAAATGTTTTGAAATACTTGAGAGCCAAAAGTGCAAAATAGCTACACAAATACAATACACAAATGTGGAAAATATATAATGAAACATAAAAAATCCACTAAAACAAAATTAAAAAATAAGATGAAATGCCTATTGGAAATCGCAAGGTATTTCATACCATAAAACCTACAATCAATCGACCAAAGGTAAATGTATCTAATAACAACCATTAGTCTGCTGCCGTCAAAAATACCTAAATTTACAAACCTAGGGTACATTAATATGTAAATTAACTACAAGCCCTTGCCGAAAGCGCTTACAATAATAAACAATATTTCATGTTTATTTGCCGGCTCTTATAGTGTTCTTTCGCCTGTTGTTAATAACTAATATAGACCCGCTTTATCATATTGTTGTAATATAACACTCTACATTATTTTTATATACATTTACATATCAGCCATAAATTTAGTCGACTTATCTTTATAGTTTACATCTGTTCAGCCAACACAATTTGCCAATTTGCCGTCAAAAATACCTAAATTTACAAACCTAGGGTACATTAATATGTAAATTAACTACAAGCCCTTGCCGAAAGCGCTTACAATAATAAACAATATTTCATATTTATTTGCCGGCTCTTATAGTGTTCTTTCGCCTGTTGTTAATAACTAATATAGACCCGCTTTATCATATTGTTGTAATATAACACTCTACATTATTTTTATATACATTTACATATCAGCCATAAATTTAGTCGACTTATCTTTATAGTTTACATCTGTTCAGCCAACACAATTTGCCAATTAAACAGATAGTCGATAGCTGTGCCAGATTGCTACATTACTGAGGTTGGAAAATATGCCCATTCCCTAGCATTGCAATCTCAGATGTAGAATATAAAATTAACAAGGGGTATGTGGGGTGCAGTGGGGCTTGCCCCTCTGCACAAGATAATGTTTTTAACTTTTTGAAAAAGTTTTTAATTGTATGCTTCACAACTATTTCTCAGTGCATGCGTAGTGATGTGTAGGCACTGCTAATGTCAACCTTTTGTTTTAAACATTCAGATGCTTCATTTAATTTAAGTATACCTATATGTATGTGTGCTTCACTATATATACGCGTACACACACACGTACAGAAAACAATCTGGTAACCTAAGAGGACATGATTGGTAACATAAGAGGACATGATACTAACAATGTATTCTAAAGGGGTATTCTAGCTGCATACCAAAATACATTGGTGATAACATTTCTATTCTGCTTGCTTCTTATACCCTCCAAATCAAATGATGATTGGCTTGACTTCATACTCTAAACTGCCTTTAGTTTCACAGTGTCCAGCTTTTCCTCAATGGATCCTCCTTGTACATTAACCCCTGGCTCAGTGTGACTATCACTGCTTAGTGTGAGATCATTTACTTTATGATCAGTGTTCTCTGGCTCATGTTCCGACAATTCACAAGAACGGTGATCTAAATTGGGCTTTGAATCACAATGGTATGACATGCATTAAGCAAGACTAATAGGAGGACTAAGCAACATCATTTGCAGTAACTTTGTTGCCTGGTAACATTTTTACAGTGTAACAGGACCAGCAAAGTACAGTTGTGTACACTTACCATAAATGTAGATGTTTGAGTGTATTCACTGTTGCAGTCATTAGATTTGGGTTATCTGTTTGCAGTCGGCCTGATTAACAAAGTCTTGGGTCCTAGGTCGGTTGCTGTCTCTTCTTCCGTGACGTCAGGTCGTCAGGGGAATAAAACATGCAGCCGACGTCATTACATCAGTTTTTCTTGCCCCAGATGTCAGGTGCTCCCCTAATGGGAAGCAATTAAATCTATAAATATACAAGGTTATACCTCAAACAAAAAAGCAAATATACCAAAAAGCTTTTAAGCATTAAAAAGTAGAGAAGAGGTACAGCCAAAAAAAAAGTCAGGGGACTGGAGGGAGGGTAACCAGGACTGCAACAGTGAATACACTCTAACATCTACATTTATGTAAGTGTACACAACTGTACTATGTTCTTCATGTTTCACTGTTGCAGTCATCACATTTGGGTAGATTCCCAAAGCAAAGAATGGGAGGAGGAATTTAGATAGCATTAGGACCAGCTATAAGACCCTGCAAAACTGCAGTGGCAAATCCATCTCTGGATTTAGAGAAAATTGGCAAATGGTAATGCTTGGGGAAAGTATGTACAGAACTCCAGGTAGCAGCTTCTAGGATGTCCTTGGTAGGTACACCTCTGAGAAAGGCTGTAGAGTTAGATGCAGCTCTGGTTGAGTGGGGTCTGATCCCCTGTGGGATACGTTTTCCATGGTGCTTATAGCAGAAATGAATGCAATGGCCTATCAATTTGGAAATGTTTTGCTTTTAAATAGCCTTCCCCTCAGTCCCTGCAGCAATTGCCACCAGCAGTTGTTCAGATTTCCTTTGAGATTTAGTCCTGTCTAAGTTGTCTGTGCACATCTAAGGAGTGCAGTATCCATTCCCCTTTGTTCTGTGGATTAGGAAAGAAGGTTGGCAAATTAATGGACTGATTAAAGGCCACACTGGATACCACCTTTGGCATGAAAGAGGGCTTGGTCCCGAGGGACACCCTGTCTGCATGAAAGATGATGAAAGGCTCCACTACCATAAGGGCCTGTAATTCAGATACCCTTCTTGCTGAAGTGATGGCTAAAAGGGAAGCGGTTTTCCAAGAAAGGAATTTTAAATCTGCAGTAGCAGCTGGCTCGAAAGGAGGAAGGGTGAGTTTCTCCAATACAAAGTTAAGGTCCCAGGCTGGAGTTGGAGCTCTCCTGGGTGGTCTTAAAATTTTGGCCCCTCTGAGGAACTGTTTGAGCAGTGGATGAGAGAAGAGGGGAGGCTCTGTGTTATAATGAGCTAAAATGGCTGAGGCGTGAATTTTTATTGAGGAAAAAGACAGGCCCTTGTGAAGCATCTCAGTTAAGTATTGTAAAATCTGAGTTAAATTGGGCACTGCTGTGCTCATCCCTTGTGACTGGTTCCAGGCACAGAATCTTTTCCATTTTTAAGCATAAGATTTTCTAGAACTAGGCCCCCTTGCCTCTAAAATGACATCCATCACTGGTTTACTGAGGGATGGTAAAGGAGAGCTTAGGTAATTACGCAGGCTGCTAGGTTCAGTGTTTGAAGCTGAGGGTTTGGAATCTGGTTCTCCTTTTGAGACAGCAGGGAAGGAGTCTGAAGCAGGTGCCATGGAGCCAACAGTGGCACACTGCACAGTAGGGGGTACCAGTGTTAGTGTGCAATCAAAATCATCCTTGGTTTGTCTTGTTTGATCTTTAGTGGTACTTTGGAGAGCAGAGGCAGAGGAGAAAAGGCATAAACTAATAGGTTTTTCCTGCTGAAGGACACAGCATCCACCTTCCAAGCTTGTCTGTGGGGAGTCCTTGCGCAAAATTTTTCCAATTGATGGTTCTGGGGGGAGGCAAACAGGTCTATATCTGGGCTCCCCCATTTGCTTGTCAACATGCTGAAAATCCTTGGTTCCAGTTTCCACTCATGTGGGTCCATACGTTTTCTGCTTAGTCCATCTGCCAGTGTATTTAGTTTTCCTGGCAGGAATTGAGCTTGTAGATGCACTTGGTAGCTCAAGGCTGTGTTCCACAATGCCATGGCTAGTCTGCAGAGGGGGTAAGAATGTGTACCCCCCTGCTTGTTTATGTACCACATAACAGTGGTGTTGTCCATCTTTATCATTAATTGTCTTGGAAGAATGTGGTCTTTGAAGGCTGTCAGAGCATTCTGTACAGCTAACATTTCTTTATGATTGATGTGAAGGTGCATTTGAATTGGGTTCCACTTGCCCTGAGTGCACTTCTCTGCCAGGTGCCCCCCCCCCCCATGCATAGTCTGATGCTTCTGTTGTTAGGGTTTGGGCGGCAAGGGTTAGTGTGAATAGTAGTCCCTTGTTTTGGTGGTAGGCCTCTGCCCACCAAAGGGACTCTAGGCGTAGGCAAGGAATGATAAGAATCATTGCTTCTAGATCCTGAGAATGTTGACACCATAGGCTTTTTAGATACCATTGTAGTTTCCTCTTATGCAGTCTTGCATATGGAATTAGAAGAATGCAGGAGGCCATGAACCCTAAGGCTTGTAGTATTAGCCTTGCAGATAGCAGGGTTTTTGTGACCACTTGTTTGAAGTAGGTTGTCAAGTGAATTTGTTTCTCTTGCGTGAGGAAAGCCATCTAGGAAGTTGTATTCAAGCTTGCTCCCAGGAATATAATTTGTTGACAGGGTACCAGGTGTGATTTATTTTTGTTTATGGTGTACCCCAGACAAGTTAGCACCCTTTGTACAAAAGCCAGATGATTCAAAAGTAAGTCCTGGTTTTCTGCCTGAATTAGACAATTGTCCAGGTATTGGTATATAATGCAATGACTGGAGCTAGGCACTTTGTGAATACCCTGGGCGCAGTAAATAAGCCAAAGGGCAGTGCAGAGAACTGATAGTGTGTGTAGCCTGCTTTGAAGTGTAGGTATCTTCTGAAAGATTCCCTGATTGGGATGTGCAGGTATGCTTCCTTTAAATTTAGTGTTGCCAACCAGGCATCTTTGCTTAGCATAGGAAGCAACTGGTGAAGAGTCAACATCTTGAATTTTGGAATCACCAAAAAGGTGTTTAGAGTAGGCAGGTCCAGGATAGGACATCATGAATTATCTTTTCTGGGTACCAGGAAAAATCTTGAGTAGAAACCTTGTCCCTTTTCTTCTTCTGGTACCAACTGAGTAGCCCCTATGCTTAAGCGAGAGAGTACTTGCTTTTGGGCCTCTGCCCACTGATTTGGAGGTAGATCCAGCCAACAGCTTGGAGTTGGTAACGTGTGGAAGTGAAATCTGTATCCTTGGGACACTATAATTAAAATCCATTTGTCCTGGGTAATGAGTCCCCAGTTCTTTGCATGAAGTTCAGTCTTTCCCCCTAAAGGGGCAGTCAGTTGAAAAGTGCTTGAAAGTTTTAAAAAGAAGTCATATAGACAATTTACCATGTGGGGAGTTTTATTACTCCTAGATTAGGAAGTGGAGGCCACCCACTGCTTAGTCCTGTGCGTCCCCTGGGACTGAAGCCTGGGTGCTCTGCTGGATCTGGGTTTGGACTGAGAAGGTCTGGAAGAGGCAGGAAAAGACCAGTTCTTAGAAGGCCAATGCCTACTAAATCTTGGAGGTTGTACTTGTAAAAAATCTTTAACAGTTTGCATAGATTTAGCTTTTTTCCTCCATCTTTTTTAAGAACTTCATCTGCCCTGTTGCCAAACAGGCGGTCCTGATTTAAGGGAGCATCCAGTAATTTCGTTTTAACATGATCTGGCAAGGATTGCTCCTTAAAGAAATCCCTAAGCCTCTTTTTAGAATCAGGGAAATCCTGACTTTCCCAATGAAAATGCTCCCTGAGAGTATGCAAGGTTTCACCAAAAGAGAAATCCTCGGGGGGGGGGGGGGGGGGCAGAGGGAATTAGAGTCCTCAGCATCAGAATCCTCATAGGTAGATAAGGGTAAATTCTGGTCATCAGAGGAAACAGAAATTTCAGAATCCTGGTCAGAAGTATCATAAGCAAACTCAGTCTTAGGTCTCTTAGAGGGGGAAGGTTGGCTTCCCCTGATTAAAGTAGTAAGATCTTCAGTCATTCTTAGCATTCGTTTTTTAGGCATAGGGGCCTGACCATGCGGTCTGGGCGTAAGTTTTCTAGGCATAGTTCGAGTTTTAGGCCTTGAAGAAGAAGATGGCGTTGGTTTAATATGCAAGTCAGTAGGCCTGAATACACCCTCAGAAGCCGGTGCCTGCACAGCGGCTCCGGACCCATCCAAGGTAGAGACATCCGCAGGTTCCACAGATGAAGCATCTCGCGGCATACGGGACTCTGAATGGGTCTCAGTAGAGGCCTGCGAATCTGAAGCAGTGGATATCAGGGGCTGCGAAAGCGCCTCACTAAGTACCAGCGAAATGGGCGGCCTGTCACTGTCTTTATCTTTGCGTTTTTTTTGGAATATCAGTAGTCGAATGGCTTACCGAAGACACATCAGGATAATTGAACTGAGCACCAAATTATTTAGAAGTGCAAATATACCGACGATGGATAGTTTGTGGTTTAAATAGGGCACAAAAGCAACAGCAAGGTATGTCGTGTTCGGGACATAAGCAAGGAATACAGTACAAATGAAAATCTTTATGAGGTATTTGCTTTCCACAAGAAATGCAATTATTTACTTTTACTGACATCGGATTAGAGCAAGAAAAAGTTTCCCCAATGGGGTACTTAGCTTTTAGTTGAAGACTTCGGTTCTGAAACTCGAAAGCGAACATTTCAGGAGTCGGCCGACCGGCACTTGCAAACTGCTTCTGCTTCAGGCACCGCACGGCAAGAAAGACTGATGTAATGACATCGGCCGCATGTTTTATTCCCCTGACGACCTGACATCATGGAAGAAGAGACAGCAACTGACATAGGACCCATGACTTTGTTAATCAGGCCGACTGAGGGCTACTGCAAGCAGATAACCCATATGTAATGACTGCAACAGTGAAACACGAAGAACATCTCTCGGTTCTACAGATCCACTGTATCTGTTACTGGGGTGCCTCTTTCCAAGCGCAGAAACAAGATAGCTAGGAACCAGGCAGTTAAATTCATACATGATGTATAAATCAGGTGTTTTTTTATATGACTGTGCCCATTTCTGATCTGCACAGTATGACACAAGGATGTACCATGTGCAAGTATTTTAACTGAGATGAACCTGACACCAAGCTCTGTGATTACACCTGCTGTAACTGCTGCTTAATGTCACTTCAGCGACAGTATGGAAATAAAGGTCAGAATACTGCATCCTCAAAGAAGGAAAACATCTTATGAGACTTTTCTGCGGAGGTAAATATTTTTCTCACCTGTTTTTTCAGTCAAACAGTTAGACACCACATAAAGACAGCCCCAGTAATGCTTGCTTCATGCCCACTGAGGGCCTCATCCAGTTTTACTACACAAGCCCTACTAGGGAGAGGATAACAGGGTCAATCACATCAGATCAGGCTGTGGGTAATGAAAGCATCTCCACTGATCTACTCCTTAGTATCCTGACTACCATTTTAATTTTGATACTAATGTTTTGGGCAAAAAATGCCAGTCAATATGCATTCTCAGCTACGTCATA